>NC_142584.1:88539856-88839856 GCF_965207765.1 Zootoca vivipara
GGGGCTTCAGGCCGCTCTCCGGAGGCGCGCACGTGTGCCTCATGATAGCGGCATGAAGCCACTCTACAGCTGACAGGCGCAGCGAGATGGCACCAGGCTCTTGCTCGCCTCCACTGCACCTGTCAGCTGTAGAGCGGCTTCAGGCCGTTCTCTGGAGGCACACATGTGCCTCTGGAGAGCGGCCTGAAGCCGCTCAGCACCAGGGGGCGGAGGGTGGAGGGCAGGCTGGCCAGCGCCCCCTAAATTCTGGCGCCCTAGGCAGCTGCCTAGGTCGCCTGAATGGATGCACCTGCCCTGGTCACAGCAGGCAGGACAAGGCTAGTATCTTCCAGAACTGTGCTGTCAGCCATAGCACCATGCCGCCTGGCTGAGAGGGAAGCTGACTGTTCGCCTGCCTCTTCCAGCTTATGTTGTGACTTCTAGCTCAGCACAGTCTGGAAGACATGGAGAACCGGACGACTTCTGCATCTGTGTGCATTTCTTAGGAACCGACAGGTGGTATGAATGCTGCAATGGCTCTTCTAAGCCACACTCCACAGCTGACCTCAGAGTTGACAACAAAATGACAACCATCCAACTAACCCAAGCCATTGGACCACTCTTTCCCCTCCCTTGCAGAGCTTATGCTAGACAGCCCATGAATGAAGCTGTGCAGGTGGGTGTAGCAGGTTGTGTGGGATGAGATGCTGTGCTTTTGTCTTCCATGACCTGGAATGTTGTGCTCAAGAGAAAGAGCAGAACAGAGGTGCTGCTATCTTCTTGCCTGATGCTTATGATCTGCTGCCTGCAACTTCCCATCTGGCCATCTCTATTATCTTCAGCTGGCCCTCCAAGGTGCTACCAGATACCTGGGGACTCTTTTCCCCAGGTTGAATAGATTACTCAGGGGAAGAGGATAGAAAGAATCTTCCTTCCCCATTGTCCATTCTGTCTTGTAGATAATCAAGGGACCAATTTATGCCTGTATTTTTTTTAAAAAAATATATTTTTATTTACATAAATAAATAAATAAATAAATAATCTGGGTTACAAAAATACATGCATTGTCTCTTTTTTCAAGTTATGTTTCCTACAGATCAGTTTCATTTGTTGTGAGACATTAGTGTTGCTGGCAGTATTAGGTTGGGAAGAAAAGAGGGAGAAGGAGGGGGAGGGGGAAATGGTGAGTGGTGTGGTGTGGTTATGCTTCTATTTTTCTACTTTGTGTATGTCGGGTTTTTTGTGTCAGTGTCACTGTATGGGTTCTCTTACTAATCGCTTGTTTTATTTCCTTGGTGGTGAGAGAGGCTGCGGGTGGCCTAGAGTGTGGTTGGTTGTCTTGGTTGGCTGTAGTGAGATTTGTTTTTATGTGAGGGTGGGGTGTGTGTCTGTGTATTTTTGGATCAGGTTAGCCAGATTGATTTGTATGCTGTTGGCGGATTCTTGTTGTTTTCTTCTTTGGTTGTGTATGTGATAAAGGGGAACCATAGTGGGGTGAAGGCGTCTTCTCCTAATATTTGTATTCCTATAAGTTTTATAATGCCCCCTACCTGCCCATTTGATAACTTTGATCTGCAGAGCTTGTCCTTGCCATTCAAGTCCCACTCAAACTCCATATGATGGTTGTTCTACAACTGTGGCGAGTCAATATTTTTAGTGCAGCGGAACCTGGAATTAAGGAAGGTATTCATGTATGCAACCACTGATGCGAGAATGCTGATAGCCAGGTGGTGGAAGGGTGATAAAATACCAACTAAAATGGAGTGGCAGGAGAAATTATTTGAATATGTAGAACTGCCAAAGATGACAGGAAAAAAGTAGGATGGTTTAGCCAGCTGATCAAAGCTGTTATTTATTAAATGTATATCCCACCCTCCCAAAGGAGCACAATGGGGTAATCAGATTGGTGATAAAAAAAATGACATACTTAACAATACAATCAAATATTTAAAACATGTTAGAACATCTGTAATGTAAAAAGACCTGTGAGTTTGTTTTCAATGAAGTAAGTCTAGCACTTCCATAATCATATTAAATTTCAGGCAAATCTAAGTAAGATTCAAGTATTCTTTAACAACCCAAAGATGCTATTATGTATGTGAAAAACAGCAAGACTTTGCATATTCTACTTTTTCCATTAATGCATTACCCTCCCATCACTTACTTTCCTCCATACGCGCTAGCTCTAGTAATTACCATGAAATACATTAAGAGGTGTCTTCTGTTAATTATAAGAAGAAAAAGAATCATAGCAATTAACCTTTCCATGTGGGAGGTTACATGATTGAAGAGTTCACCAGTAATTACAAGCAGCAGAAAGTCATTGAGCAACACCCTTCTAACCATGGCTAAAAAACAGTAATTTGCTTTTAACCAGTTAGTTGAAACGTGCTGATTTTATTGTTCCATGGAGCAATTATCATGCCTGACTATGGCGTGACACTCATTAAAATCTTTAAAGAGAAACTGGTCAGTACAAAACTGTGGTGCGCCAGTCTGGCTCCAATGGCAGGGTGAATGAATTATGTCCCTTCCTAGACAGCATGAGAGTGATATAAATTTCCACAGTCTTTTCATACTCCAAAAAAGAGGCATTGTACCAATGATTCATGAACCTTCCTTTCCCTAAAAGGCATGTGCTAAATTCAGTCTTATCGCTCTTTCTTCCAGCTCCTTCTAGGATCTATCTGGGTGCTGTGACCAGAAATTTCTTCCAGTCCAGAATCAATATATTTCTCCCCATATTTCTCTATCCAGATTTTGTCTCCTAATCTCCCCTAGATATTCTTTTCTAGCCCCTTCTCAAAAATTCTTACTCACTTTCTCCCCAGATTGTTCTTATCTCCACTGTTTCTGAGACCTTTGACACATTGAAGGGTATTTTCATGTATTCCTTGTGGTCTTCAGGGGAAGTGCTAGATCTCAAACTTTCTATACTGGATGTCAGGGGTTCTTGCGGCTACTCTTGAGTAACGACGCTCCACACCTGCTTGTCTTTAAGGTGTTTTTTATTGTGCATTCTATTTGCAATGCAAAGTCTCTGGAAAACATGTCTGCTTAGTCTGAGTCAGAACCTCGCAATGGCTTCTTTCTGTTTCGTGCCCAACATAGCAGCTTGGGAACTCCAAAGCGCCTCCCCCTTGTCCTACGGGGTGCCGTACGCCTCAATTCAGGCGTCGGGGGGAAGGGCCATCCTTCTGACTGCTCTCCCGTCCCTTCCTCCCCAGCTTCCTTCCTCTCCACTCGATGTGGAGGCTCTTTGATGCTGCTAGAGCCTTGTCTCTCCCCCTCTACTTCCTGACTCCTGTAATCTGATCCGCTGCTGGACTTACTGCTCTGAGAGGAACTCAACCTGAGGGGGGGGGGCTGCTCCCTATAAGCCTTCCCCCTTACACTGGAGGAAGAATGTTTTCCATAACCTGGCATACAAAAGCTGAAATCCAGGTACAAACATCGCCCCCTAATTGGATCTGAGATCTTGAGGGACAAGATAGTTTAGCATAGCCCGTAGCAGAATCCCTGAAATTCTGGTTGCCACTGTGATCCAGCAATAGGGAAAGTATGTTTACCTTCTGGCTGAATCACAAACCTTTGATGTAATTCTTTGCAGAGCACAGAAGATCCAGCAAAGACAGGACTTTTTTTATTTAACTTCTCGGGCCTAGGAATGCTTCAGTCCGTAACCAGAAACCATCAGTCTGGTTCAGTTCCAAAGAGGCTGGGACTCTGACCCATGTCTATGAATGGGACAAGAGAACCTTAAGAATCGCCTTTCTGCAAATGAGCCGGTCGGCGAATTCCATTCCATTTCAGAGGCCTTTCTCAAGTATGTCCTTCCCTCCCCCAAAACCATCTGACTGGTAGTCAGTGAGCCCTAGAAAGGGGACCTTTAAAGAGGGAGCACCCAGAATTTGGAAGTCTACACTTGGCTCTGCCACTACTTGTGATTAGAGTTCAGCCAGAGCCGGATTTAGGTTTGATGAGGCCCTAAGCAACGGAAGGTAATGGAGCCCTTTATATGTCCAGCCGTCCTTTGTCGAAAACAAATTGTTGCTGTTTTTTGTGTTGAATATATGCTACATGGCAATTTATGGACCTAATACGTAACTAAAGCCATTTGCACATGCAAAATGTAGGCACCCTGTATAAAGAAATGAGCAAACCAGTGATATTTTACGGCACAGGCTAGCAGGCGGGGCCCATTGCTTACATCACAGGAGCCTACACAACACAAAACACTGATGCTGTATGTAGGTTTTTGTTTTATTTGTTTTTTATCTTATATTTTGGAAATGTACATCCAGGTTTTTTTCCTTTAATCTTTTTGGGGGCCCCAAGAGAGTGGGGCCCTAAGCTATAGTTGTTTACCTTATACTGTATGTAAATCTGGCACTGAGTGCAGCAGAACCATTTCCCCTCTAGCAGGGGCTTCGTGGGGATTTCATTACTGTTTTAGATTTTTTTCCTATTCGGTTCTAGTCAGTTGTGTCCCTGTTCTTTGCTGAAGCAGAGATTTCTGCAATGGAGGGAGAAATAATTTTGCTGCTTTCCCCTTCCCCTCTTCAGGGCCCTCTCTCCAAATCTGCTGCAAAGGATTGGGGCATAGTGTCATAGATGTTTTAGTTGACATTTCTGGATTGCAGGGGGTTGGACTATATATATTTTTATTTTGGTAATCCACTTTTCAACTTATTTATTATTAAAATCAAAATGGAATATATTGTTTTTAAGCAGATATACAGGATACAGAAGACCAGAATGTAGGGAGAGATTGAGAGTCTGATGGGGTTTATGCTGGAGAAGACTCTTGAGAGTCCCATGGACCGCAAGAAGATCAAACCTATCCATTCTGAAGGAAATCAGCCCTGAGTGCTCACTGGAAGGACAGATCCTGAAGCTGAGGTTCCAATACTTTGGCCACCTCATGAGAAGAGAAGACACCCTGGAAAAGACCCTGATGTTGGGAAAGATTGAGGGCACTAGGAGAAGGGACGACAGAGGACGAGATGGCTGGACAGTGTTCTTGAAGCTACCAACATGAGTCTGACCAAACTGCGGGAGGCAGTGGAAGACAGGAGTGCCTGGCATGCTCTGGTCCACGGGGTCACGAAGAGTTGGACACGACTAAATGACTAAACAACAACAATTTATTATTTCTACCCCGCCCATCTGGCTGGGCAGCTTTCAACAGAAACATTAAAAACAGAATAAAACATCAAACATCAAACTTTCCTTCAGATGTCTTCTAAAAGTCAGATAGATGTTTATTTCCTTGACATCTGATGGGAGGGCGTCACTAACGAGAAGGCCCTCTGCCTGGTTCCCTGTAGCTTCACTTCTCACAGTGATGGAACCGCCAGAAGGCCCTCGGAGCTGGACCTCAGTTGAACGATGGGGGTGGAGATGCTCCTCCACTAACTGAGATTACATTTCTGGGGCTTTCTTCACTGTAGCAAAGAGTGAGCACTACTAATTTCGGTCAGAGTTATTTAGAAGCAAAAAAGCCACCCACCCCTCCCCCCAAAAAACACACCAGTCTAAAACCCATCAGAAGGATGGAAGGCAGCAATTGCAGCTATGGACTCAGGCAGAGAAAAGTGCTGCAGAAGCATTATTCCCATTATCTACTTTTAGCACCTGGCCAACTCACAGTGAAGTGATCTGAATTTTCTCAACATGATGAGTGCATAGCGCTTTGGAACATTTGTTCGGGTGTGCAGAGGTTGGGATGGTTAACAAGTCCACAATTTCAGTTGGCTGGATTAATTAATTTTCTACAAAGAACTGCAATGCATGAGCTGCTCTTTTGATCAGTTGCTTTGCAGATGTCACCCATCTGATCACATAAATGCCTCTGTACCAAAGCATGACCCTTAACATGCAGTCTGCACCCAGCAGATGAGTAGCCTGGTCTGCTGTGCACATTGAAGTACTAGAGAGATCGTGTCCTCCCTCAAAGAGGGCATGTGTTGCGGTGAGACCTGACAACCAAACCCTTGTGTTGTGGGTGGGTACAATTGGATAGCCACAACACCCGATTGGTAGGTCCCTTGATTCTGGGTTCAATCTGACCAATGGGCCCTAGCCAAAATGTATCAAGGGACCTATATATGCCAATGCACATGACCCTGAGCTTTCTCTCTTGGTCAGTGCATCGGAACACCCGCCCACCTCTTCTTATATTTAGGGCTTGCGCGCTTGACCTTGCTATGCCGTCATGTGTCCTCTGTCATTGGGATAGGGGCACGGCAGGAATTTTCCCCACTTGGCTGATTGGCTAGTGCCATTTGCGTTTCGCCTGCCATGTAGCAAATCATCATAACTTGTAAGGTTGTGGATAGGCACTGGTTCAGGTGATAGGGATGGGGGAACGCTCTTGCCATCCCTATGTGAAGGGGTATTCTATTAAAGGAATCTAAGGACTCAATGGTTTGGTCAACCCTGAGAGGGGTTGTGCCCAGGGCCGTCTTAAGCATATCTGGCACCCTGGTGCCGGGGTGCGAAGATCCCTACGGCGACCCCCCACCATTTCCCAGTGAGGCTGTCTGGCGGGCGCAGCGCGGCACCCCCCGGGCGGCCCGGCGCCCTGCGCCACCCAGCCTTGCTGTAGGGCCGGCCCTGGTTGTGCTCGTGCCTGAGTCCAGGGGGACATCTGGGTGGTGGATATAGCATGTCCCCGGCTTTCTGCCATTCCAGGTGTTCACCCTTGGCTGACCTACGATAGAGCTCTGGGTCAGCGCTGCCTGCAATGGTGCAGGGAGCTAGTCGAACCAGAGCCTATGCAACCGCTCACCTGATGTAATCAATAAAGTTGTGGCCTAAATTCTGCCGAAAACCAAACCAATTTATTTATTTAAGGGGGAGGTTTAAAGGTCTGAACATGCAATCTCCTGCCATCCAAACCCCATGACCAGATTTCCCTGTCTTTTAACCCACCTCATGTGGGACTTGTGGCAGACAGGATTCCACAGTCAGAGAGCAGCAAGAGCCTCGGTGAATGCAGAGCACCTCTCCTGCAAATGCCTCAAGGCTGCATGCCAAGTCATAATCTAAATGAATGGGCAACTGTAAAAAGATTCCTTTCACCTCATAAAAGACCATATAAATGGCATATGGTTGTGTACACACACTGTGAGTGGTACTCAACTAAACCATAATGGGAAGTTTCCCTTCTCCTCTGTGCATGCTCCGTGGACCCCCAAATCTGCTTGAGGTTGGGGGAACCCCTAGAATAGATCTAGCAGGTGCATGGGGGGGGGGAAGGAGAGGGAGGAAAAGTTCTATTGTGAGAGCAATCATTCTTGCACTGATGGAACTATGGAACGCTATACACTTAAAAAACCTACCATTCCCAGGATTGGAGGGGGTGCTTTAAGGGTCCAAGGAATTTTAACTCTGCGAGGGGTAAACTACAGTTCCCAAAATTCTTTGGGTGGGTGCTTTTAATGTATGTTGGGTGTACACAGCAAAAACGCATACACAAAAACATGATTAACCATAGCTCCTTTTAAGTGTTTGGAATGTCATTAGGGTGGGAGCATTATGGAGCCAGAGTGAGGCTGTATTCAGTGTTGTGCAACTGCTGTCCCACAGCCACACATGGAGTGTGAATGTCAGAAAAGTGTCACAACACATAAGCAGTTGCTCACACAAAGGAAAGTTTTCAGCCAACGCCAAACTCCATAAATGATATACAACGAAAGCATACTCAGACCCTTTGAAATAAGTTGACATAACAGACCCTCCAAAGTGTCCCTATTTTCCATGGACACCCCTGATTTAGAGAAGCCATCCTAGTTTCTGATTTGATCCCAGAATGTCCCACTTACGATGTCCCTGTTGTCATTGGGAAAATGTTGGAGGGTATGGAGTTCTCCGAACCCTGAGCTGTCTGAAGGCAATCCTGTCTAGGGATTTTTTTAAAAAAAATGTTTAATGTTTTATTATGATATGTTGGAAGCCGCCCAGAGTAGCTGGGGCAACCTAGTAAGATGTGTGGGGTATACAATAAATAATAAAATTATCATTATGGAATGGGACGTCCCTATATTCAACAGAGAAATATTGGAGGGTATGACATAAATTGCTCCAGCCCATTGATTTTAATGGGAGTGCTCTGAGTGGGGCAAACTTTGGATGTCACTTTGGATATAACAGGGATGAAGAACCTTTGGCCCTCTGGGTGCTGTTGGATTCCAGCTGGCCAGTGGCTATGCTGGCTGAACCTGATGGGGTTATAACAACAAACAGAGGGACACAGGTTCCCCATCTTTGCACTATATGCTTCATTCCCCCCACTCTTCCAATTATGGCTAGGGTCGGGTAGCCAGGATCCAATCAGGAGTGACAGTGGCATTGCAAGATCACTTGCTGTGTGGACTATATTTTGAATTAATTGAATAATTAAAATACAGAATTGCCAAGCCCTTCATCCCACGGCCCCTAGAAGCAAGCAGAAGGTTTCAACAAATACATCTTGAAATACATCTACATTGGCTCCCAGTACGTTTCCGAGCACAATTCAAAGTGTTGGTGCTGACCTTTAAAGCCCTAAATGGCCTCGGTCCAGTATACCTGAAGGAGCGTCTCCACCTCCATCATTCTGCCCGGACACTGAGGTCCAGTGCCGAGGGCCTTCTGGCGGTTCCCTCGTTGCGAGAAGCCAAGTTGCAGGGAACTAGGCAGAGGGCCTTCTCGGTGGTGGCGCCTGCCCTGTGGAACGCCCTCCCAACAGATGTCAAAGAGGAAAACAACTACCAGACTTTTAGAAGACATCTGAAGGCAGCCCTGTTCAGGGAGGCTTTTAATGTTTGATAGATTACTGTGTTTTATTTTTCTGTTGGAAGCTGCCCAGAGTGGCTGGGGAAACTCAGCCAGATGGGCGGGGTAAAAATAATAAATTATTATTATTATTATTATTATTATTATTATTATTATTATTATTATTATTATTATTATCTTAATAACACAAAACAACAAAAATATTTTATCCATTTCCTGTCTTAAACAGATTACTCTTCTAGTTCTTTTTATTAAAAAAACATGCCAATAATCCTGTATCTTATTGTTTATAGTGTGCAAACATTTTCTTTTAAGCAAGCACTATTTTGAGCCCCATTTTCTGTGTGCAACCCAGAGCGAGGCAGAGATTTAATCTGAATACTAAAAGCATATGGCTATCAAGTGTGTCCCACAATGCATGCTGGCAGGAAACTTGAGGAAGACAATATATTTTGACAGTTTGCACAAATGTATACCCCAAGGAATTCAGGAGGAATTGACTGTCTGTGTCTTTACAACAGAAACAATTTATCTATGTGAAAAGGTGCTATGCACCGAAATCCCATTAGGCTGCAATGCACACATCGTTTAGGTGGGAACAGTAAGTTTTCCATTTAATTGCTCCTCTATTATCTTTTATTAATATGATCTTTTTCTCATTTCTGGAATTCTTCCAAAACAGAGAGAAATTCTGTGCTCCTTTACTGTTAAACTTTCTTGCTTAGTTTTGTTGTTGCTGTTGTTTAGTCGTGTCCGACTACATCTGCTAATTGCGTATCATGAGCGAGAGCTGCAACAAAATGTTTCAGCATGCAGTGCTGGAGTGCAGGATTCCGATCACTTCATTCCATTCACAGTCCCCCTCATTCTCCACTTCCATGTTCAAAAGTCAACCAGCATTTTCTGGACCCTGAGCATGCTATGTTCTCATTGGATCTTTTGGGGAGTTTTCACCCCTTACGTTTTGTGCCATCTCCAGATGATTTGTTTCGTATTTGTGCAAACTTTCTCGTGTCTGTTCTTGTCTATTGGTGGGCCATTTTGGCTTCATAAGGAAGCATGAACCTCAAAAATAGAGGAAATTACGTGTTTGGTCATGATTTCTGTAGTCTATTTAATGTTCTATTTAATGTTTCACACATGAAACATTAAACCGTATGGATTTTGTTTCATTTTGATAGGTTTAGACTGCTAGATTAAGCCTCACATTTATATCCCTAAGAACGTAAGACCCAGCTGAATCAGGCCAGTGGCCTATCTAATCTAGCATCCTGTTCTCACAATGGCCACCCAGATGCCTTCAAACAGTGTGCAACAGAACTCTCCCCTCCCCTCCTGCTGTTTCCCCTCCTGCTGTTTCCAAAAACTGCTATTTAGAAACATACTGAGTCTGATGGTAAAATAAAAAAAATCCTTCAGTAGCACCTTAAAGACCAACTAAGTTTTTTATTTTGGTATGAGCTTTCATGTGCATGCACACTTCTTCAGATACACTGAAATAGGAGTCCCCAGACGCTTATGTGGAGAAGGGGTGGGGAGGGGGTATAACTCAGAAGGGTGGTGGAAGTGGGTGATTGACTGACTGATAGCTGTTGATGACTGAAAACGACTGCAAATGGTTTTGCATGAAAAAGCAAGGGTTGAGATGGCTGAAGATCGCTTTATCATGTACAATGAGATAAGAATCCTATGTCTCTGTTCAAACCAGGTCCCTCCGTGGTTTTGAGCTTGGTGATAAGTTGTAATTCAGCAACTTCAGTCTGATGGTGGAGGCCATTCACTGTCCTGCCTCCAAGGAGTTCTGGGAGGTGAATGCCTGGTTAGCCCATTTCATCCTTATACCCCCAGACGTAAGCCAGCCAAAGAGTTAGTGGCCAACCCAAGATCACCTAGTGGGTTTCATGGCTGAGAAGGCTTTCATACTCACTTGTCTCCAGTCTAAGTGCAAAATTCTGTTTTCTGAGGACCAGATTCTCTGGGGGGGAAGTTGTTGGACACCACATGCTCAAAGAAGGACAGAGTGAGCTCCCGTTGCTCTGTCCCAGCTCCTGCCAACCTAGCAGTTCGAAAGCATGCCAGTGCAAGTAGATAAACAGGTACCGCTGCGGCGGGAAGGTAAACGGCATTTCTGGGCGCTCTGACTTCTGGCACAGTGTTCCATTGCACCAGAGGTGGTTTAGTCATGCTGGCCACATGAACTGGAAAGCTGTCTGTGGACAATCGCCGGCTCCCTCAGCCTGAAAGTGAGATGAGCACTGCCCCCCATAGTTGCCTTTCACTGGACTTAACCGTCCAGGGGTCTTTTACCTTTACCTTTTTACCTGCTCAAAGAAGATTAGGCCGAAACACATATATATACCCGATTCTTTCTCTTCTATACACATTCTATATCCCCACATAAATAGCCTTCCTCTAGGTTAGACTACTCTAATTTAGGGGATGGAGGTGTCTTCAGTTCCCTCACTATTTGTTTGAAGGGGGCCCAGCCGCCCAATGTTGAGGGAGCCTAACGCAATGGCCTGTGTGGTGTTGGGAGACACTGTGAGGACTGGCATGCCTGGCATGAGGTTGCACTGGCCTGCGCAGCACTCTCCCAATGCTGTGGGGACTGACGCAGCCTAGCAGAAAGCTGCATTGGCCTGCAAGGCATTGTGAGATGTGTGTGTGACATTGCACAATGCATGTCATGCATGTGACGTAACACACACAATGCATGCCAGGCTCCCCCACCCCAATCTTGGGGGCAACCAAGCGCCTCTGGTCATAATCAAGTGATGAGCAGACTCTGCAGGTGTGATTGGGTGGAGCCATGGATCCGCCCTCCCAGCATGCACCTGTGAATTAGTTATGAATGGCAGTTGTCTGTAGATTGCCCACCCGTTCACAGGCTCCTGCCTCGGGGAGTTTGATGGTTGTTACTTCATTAACGTGAGATGTATCCTGGCACATACATTTCAAAGAGTGTGCTTGTCTATGTCACCTCTTTAAAATATTTAACATTCTGATGTTGTTAGCCTTCTACTGCTTTGCATTCTTAGCACATTTATAGCATTTGATTGATGTTGTTCGGAGGTTTGATGATACCAGTGTACACATTAGAGTCCAAAGGAATCATTAGCTGAGATCCACTGAAGCTATGCTCACTTAGGTCTCCCAGGCACATTAGGATGATGGTGGGAGGCGGCTGTGTGTGTGTGTGTGTGTGTGTGTGTGTGTGTGTGTGTGTGTGTGACTTTGGAGATGCTACCATTTAAGTACTGAGCTTTAAGCTTTATTATGATAAACATTAAAGGCAAATCTTCAGGGTGTGTAATGATCCTTGTGAGTAAATTCAAGGCCCACGGTGCACTATACAACCAGTTCTCATTCTGCAAATGAGGGATTGCACCAAACTGCAGCAATGTCAGTGACTCTTTTTAATTCTGCCCCTCACCATAAAATCCACAAGAGCAGGCAGAGCTTTTTTCTTGCATCTGTATAACTGGGGTCACTTCCAGGTGGCCTGTTCCTTGAGCATCCATCTCGATTTGTTTACAGGGAGATTAGACAACATCAGCTATCTATTGTGCATGCATTCTGATTTGTGGGGAGGTGTGATGTGTCCCAGCAAGTGTTGTCCTGCACCGCCCAGTGCAATTTCCCACCACTTTCCTTCTTATAAAAAGTCCACCCTTTGGAGAAAGTGGGTTTGTTTGTGCTGAATCTCCCACTCAACTGTCAATGTACAGCCTGAACTGCTGGTGTGTGTTTGAATCCCACCTGAAAGTACAGATGGTCTGGAAGCACCTTTGGTGCATTTTAACAAATGCCTTTGAAATGCTCCTCATAAAACCAGCCAGAGATACAAATCTCTAGCACTGGTGGCTATGTAAAAATCACTCCAGGTGCTCAGACCGACATATAAATATTCCAAAGTTCCATCCCTCCCCCTAGTATTCCTTTTCTATGCCCTTGCCATTGCAATCACTCTACTTGAGTTGTCAGCTCTGGAGATCTGAACAATATTTATCAAAAAGCTTCAAGGAAGAAAGGGAAGAAGTAGAGAAAAGGAAAAATAAACTCTGTACCCTTTGGACTTGCTTTAGAACAAAATTTATCAAATGTAAGAGAGTTTTTGATGCCAGCTTCCTTTGTAATCCAATAGACAGTGTCAGTAACCGCCACCGAATGCCAAAGGCCATTGATTGATATAAATTAACATAGGTGACTTCTGCATCCACAGGTACCTGGCAACTGATGGAATATTGCAAAGGAGAGAAGTAAGTCTTTAGCCAAGAATGTGTTTTTTCAGTTGCTGTAGGTGTTGTGTATTGAGTCAAAGGATTTTACTGTATATCTGTATTACTATTGTCTGTACTGTATTTGCATTAGGGTAAAGTAACTGCCTTTTGGTTCCAGAAAGTACAGCTACCATTGGTTCATTTAAGCTGCTGTATTTGGATCCTCTGTCTTATTGGTTTCCTCCAAAAGGCAGCACTGTGATTGCCTGATATTGTTCCCTCCAAAATGTATCCCTTTCTAGCTAGTCCCCCGTCCCTATAAATGTAGCTTTCCTCTCCTCAGAGCTTAGTCTTGTTTGCTTTAATAAAGAAGTGTTACTAGAGAACTGTCTCCAACATATTATGTCAAGAGAACTGAAATCACGAACCCCACGTCACAACAGTACCGTGTTTCTCCTAAAATAAGACGTGCCTCTAAAATAAGCCATGGCACGATCTTTCAAAGGCAAAAAAATATAAGACATCCCCCCAAAATAAGACATGTTGGGGGTACCGGTACCTACCCGACCCAGCGGGAGCCGGCAAACGCAGCAGCGCGTCAAGCCCACACCGCGTCAAGCCCAGGGACCCAGCAGTGGGCGGCGCGCGAAGCCGCAGCAGCCAGCAGGAGCCAGCAGGAGCCGGCAGCAGCACCAGCCGCGCCGCACCAAGCCCAGGGACCCAGCAGTGGGCTCAGCGGGCGGTGCGCGAAGCCGCAGCAGCCGGCAGGAGCCAGCAGCAGCCCCAGCCGTGCCGCGCCGCACCGCGTCAAGCCCAGGGACCCAGCAGTGGGCTCAGCGGGCGGCGCAAGAAATCCCCGTACCATACTTACGGTAACAATGCTGTACCATGCTTAATAAAAAATAAGACATCCCCCGAAAATAAGCCGCGATGTGTTTTTTTATAGGAAAAATAAATATAAGACGTGTCTTATTTTAGGAGAAACACGGTAGTGTTTTTCAGAAACAAATCTAGGTTTATTCAATGCACATGGAGTCAGTGGCTTGGATACACCAGCAAAAAGATCAGCATGGAAAAAGAGGGCAGATGGATTCACAGGGTACTACAGCAGATGACTGCAATTATTACTGTTGTTGTTGTTGTTGTTGTTGTTCCCCACCTTTTCCCCTAACGGGACTCAAGGTGGCATTGCTAGAATGTGTTCAGACCATCTAATTGCATTCCATAGTGTTTCACATGACAATCTCATTGAAAGGCTCCATGAAAAAATATAGGACTTTATCTCACCTTTATTCTTCTGTATGACCAGCTGCTGCTACTAATTTGATACCTGCTCACAACTAGAGTATAAATGATCTTGGGATAGGGAAGGAGAATAGAAAGCCCATGGAAGGCCTAAGGTTTGGGGCCAAATGTTTGTACAGTACACTGGTTGTAAACTTGTTGGATGTAATGTTTGAACATCATTAATTTGTCTATTAAAATGGTCAGCCTGGGCCCATTTTTAAAGTCCATGGCTAAATAGAATTGTAATTTTGATAAAGGGTGGCAAGAGAAAAGATGGCAGCAAACCGGCAACAGGCTGAAAGATGCAGACTTAAAAGTCTTCTTCTTCTTCTTCTTCTTCTTCTTCTTCTTCTTCTTCTTCTTCTTCTTCTTCTTCTTCTTCTTCTTCTTCTTCTTCTTCTTTGTTTCATTGGAGCCACTGAGTCTAGGGAGATAAAGTTCAGTATCTTCTGGGTCTAGAGGTTACAACAAATAATTAATGCTATAGCTTGTTACAGAAGGGAACTAAGACTCACCAAAATTTTGAAGTTCATAAAACTTTAGAGAAATAGATAAATTTTTCAGCTAATTCATTTTAGGGAACTTGTTCATCACTGGCAGTCCCATCAGGAATGCAACATGAACCAAACAGCCACTGTAAAACACTTGCTATTGACCTTTTTCCTCTGCTCTTTTGAACTTTTCACCCCTTCAGGAAGGAAATAGGACTTCCATGTGCTAAGGAAAAGCAGGACACTCCGGGATCAAATCAGAAACTTGGACAGCTTCTGCAAATCCAGGACTGTCCCTAGAAAATAGGGACACTATGTGTGCCTGCTCATATACGACACTCATCTCGTTTGTGATAGCAGATTTATGCCATGGTCTTGATTGACTAAATAAAAAAACAGAAGGACCTTTATACCTAAAAACAATTGTCATGCATTGATCATGCTACTGACAACAAAAATTGATTGGACCCAATTTGCAGCTTAATTTAAGGCTGTATAATCCATCCCATCAGTGCTTTGATTTTATTTATTTTTTAGAAGTCATTTTACTGGCTGCTTGGAATGTAAAAACAGGGTGGTTGTCCATCATCTGCCCCAGATTATCTTGCATGGTGGCATTTGGCTTGATGGGTCACACTGTGGAGGCTTGGCCTAAATCAACATGAAAGATTCAATGGAGCATATCCTGCTCCTTCTCAACAACTTTGCTGACTATTGTTTCTATCTGGTATAACCCACAGTCTAACTTTTGCAATCAAGCAGGAACTTCCTCTTTCACCATTATTGAAAGCTGCTTGATAGATGAAAATGAATAAAATAAAACTTCAATTAAAGTTTCATTTATTTTTATATGCACTTACTGTTCTCTCCCAGAAGGTATAGAGATGATGACAAGATGACAAGAAGATTGAAACCATCATCCTTTTTTCTTGTACTGTGGAATAAGGTTACATTCTCTCTCTGACACATTAATAATTCACACTTGCTTGTACATTCATTAACATAAATTTAAGAAGTTGTTATTTGCACATGCTTTTTTGAAAAATAAAGTTGAGTTATTTACCATATGTTTCTTCAGAGGGGAACACACTCCCCCAACCCTTTATCATTACTCTACCTAATCTCATGGGTATGTGGGCTATAAATTTCCTGGTATGTGACAGAATCCCACCTGAAAATAGCAACAGTCTGGAAGAGAGATGTTTTTCACTCACCCCCAAACTGTGAAGTCTGCCTTTGTGGGTGAAGCTATCCTTAGGAAAGTTGGCAGAATTCGTGCCAAACAAATCACCAAGAAGGCTTGCTTCCACACTGTCACCAGGTGGTCATGGAATGACCAACACAGGCTCCTTAGGAGATCTTAAAATTGGCTTGGGCTGTACCCAGGAAGGCAGCCAACTAGGGATCCTGGCCTCAAATTGATTTGGGATTTAAATATTAACAACAGAATCTTGAGCTTGGCTCAGCAGTTAACAGTGAAGTGTGTCCTAGCACTTGGTTGAGACATCCAAAATATACAGAGTGAGGGTGCAATCCTGGCCCCTAGGGGGCAGCCATAGGGCTTGACGAGGAGGCGTAGTCAGTGCTGCAGCCAGGGTAGAAGATGGGAGAGTGCTGGGGAGTGGGGGACATCCCTCGCTGCATCATTTCTCATCTGGTGCAGTGGGAGGCTCAGATTGGGCCTGTTGTCATCACGTGAAGGTAGCACCAGGGGTGGGGGAAGGGGGTATGGTGGGTGTGGTGGGTGTGGGCCGCCCCAGGTGTCACCACTGAGGGGGGACCGCCTCTCCTGGTGTGCCCCGCGGAGGACCTTAAGGTCCACAAATAACAATATTTTGGAGATCCCGAGCCATAAGGTGGCTAGATTGGCCTCAACTAGGGCCAGGGCCTTTTCAGTATTGGCCCCAACTTGGTGGAACGCTCTCTCACAGGAGATCAGGGCCCTGCGGGATTTGACATCTTCCCGCAGGGCCTGCAAGACAGAGCTGTTCCGCCTGGCCTTTGGGTTTTGATTTGGGCCATTTTAAAATGAGGCTGCATTTTAAAACAATTTATAAATCTAAATTGTATTTTAATCTGCATTTTAATCAATTGTTTTTCTTTTATGTTTTATTGTAATTTTATTGATGTCAGCCGCCCTGAGCCCAGCTCTCACTGGGGAGGGTGGGTATAAATATTATTATTATTATTATTATTATTATTATTATTATTATTATTATTATGCTAGGAGGCACTCACCGCGGGGCCTGCAGCGCACCTGAGCCACGCATCTCCTGGGAGTGACGTGGTGGCTTGGGTGTGCGCAGGCTCTGTGCTGCCCAAACGGTCTGCCCGCTGCCTCCCCCCCCCCAGCTGTAAGGTGGCTGAGTGGGAGGAGGCAGTCAGACTCTGGAGGCCCTGTGGTACATCCTGCCCCTATGGGCAGTTTGACCCAGGCACCCGAGCAGCTTCCATCTGCCCAGGATCCAGCAGCCTCTGTGCCAGCTCACCCAAACCTACTCTCAATGCCATTTGGGTTTTTCTGCTGGCTGCCCAAAGTGGAGATGCTGCTGGAAGTAACTTCTCCCCACTTTGGGGAGAGGCACATTGTGGGGCTTCAACCTGACAGAGATTTGCCACCAATGGCAGAGCACCTTTCCTGGTGGGGCTTGGCAGGATGGATTAGAGGGACATCTATTCTCCATCCAAATCACCAGATCTGAGGTTTGCTTTGTTCTGCCCTGCTACTGTCCTATGCACACCTGCTTGGAACTATTCCCCATTTAATGCTATGAGACCAATTGCAATGTACAGGTCTCACTTCACAATACAAAGGAAGATTTGCAAGCATGCCCAGACAGCTGCTTTTATAGAAAAAAAAAGGGAAAGGAACTTTGGGTAGGGAAATTTGGAGCAGAGAAGCAGCCAAGGCCACAGGTTTCTTAAACTTTCCCCTATCCACTGCTTCTCCAACCCTGTATCCCAAACACTAGCGGCCTTTGCTCTCACGGACACATGCCTGGAACTCCTCAGGGAAAAGTGAGGCAGCTGGTTCAGACAGCATTTTGTGGAGTGTCATGAAAGACCAGTCATTTAAATTATTATGATGGTATTTTTACTCAGTGGGAAAGGTGATTGTGCAATTTCCTGCCTCAGGTACTAAAATAACTCGGCCAGCTTTTTGTCCTTCACACCTTGACTTGTGCAATTGGGAAGCAGGTGGTGAAAGATCCATCAGGCCTGAGGCAGCAAAATGTCCTGGGCTAGTCCTGGAACAAAATTATCCAGTGGCCTGGAATATTTGACCTTTTCCTGCAGTGTATGATTCACCCACCATACTTTGTTCATCTAAAACACCTTGGTGTCCGGCTGTTAACCAGAAGTCTGGGGGTTTGAGCCCACCCAGGAATGACTGTGGACAGGATTACTGCACTGAAAGTGTTTGGACTAGATGACCCTCGGGATTCCTCCTAACTTTCTATGATTCTATGATTTCCATTGCTTTCTGCCTGTAGCACACTTTCATAGTACAGTCGTACCTTGGAAGTCAAACGGAATCTGCTCCGAAAGTCCGTTCGACTTCCAAAACGTTTAGAAACTAAAGCACGGCTTCTGATTGGCCGCAGGAAGCATTGGAGGCCGTGGAAGCCCCGCCGGATGTTCAGCTTCCAAAAATAGTTCACAAACCCGAACAGTCACTTCTGGGTTTGCGGTGTTCGGGAGCCAAAACATTCAAGAACTAAGCTGTTCGAAAACCAAGGAAGGAGTGTAGATTTTACACAGGAAGATAGGAACATTTGAAATGGCCTCATACCAAGTCAGACCCTTGGTCTACCTAGCTTAGGATTGTTGACACAGGCTGGCAGCTGCTTTCCAGGGTTTCAGACAGGGGGCACCACTGGATGAGAGAATGTCAGAGTTTGGACCAGATACCTTTTTCATGCCAAGCAGGTGATCTACCACTGAGCGATGGTCCCTTCTTCTTGCAGTGAGGAAAAGCTGGTGAGCATTGCTTTTTGGCGATAGGTAGGCCTGGACGATGGCTTTCAAGAAAGTGATTCTATACTCTTAGCTTATAAGGACTGCAAGCATATCTCCTTATAAGACTTTAAACAAGAACAACAAAATGCTCGTAATGTAATTACAAAGTTCTTGAGCAGTCCCCGGGTGGCTACTGCCACAAACAGAATGTTTGCACAGCTAGGTCCATGTGCTTCGTGGGTAGCAGCAATCAACAGTGCAAAAATTCCAAAAAGTCACATTTGAATCCATGGTAGAGACATCAACATACCCACAGAGAGTGGGAAGCAAAGTTTAATGAATCGGAATAAAAAAATACATATAAATGCTAATGCAGAAAAAGAGAGGAACAGCGTGGGATTCCTGCGCCTTCCGTGCTGTACATTAGACGGGCTTGGCATGAGAGCACGTTCTCTTTCCTTTTTACAAAAATGAAAGTGGAAGTTCTTCTTTGTAGGATCATTCAGGGATGCGGGAGAATTGTCTGTTGGTTTAATTGCAAATGACAGACAGCGAGCAATTTACCAGAAGGTAAGTTTAAATGTCAGTTGTTAGTAAACCTTAAGCTAGCCAGCGGCATCAGTGCGCTGCCTCCCTACGGTGGAAAAGCAACATCACGGATTATTTTTAAGTCAGGGATTCTGACATTTTGGGGGGGGGGGTGTTGGAAAATGCAACATGTACCCCATAAAAAAATAGTTTGGACCAAGCATTAACAATACTAAGGATAGCTGAAAAATGAAAACTTGCTCCCAACACAGGATCAGATGGGGACAACTGGAACCTGCTCTATTGTGTCTTCATTTGTTTACCAGTAGCATTTCCCTTCTGCTCTGGCCCAGAGACAAAACAGAGTTAAAAATATAAAATGGCTGTATTACAATGACATGTCAATTAAAAGCAAAATATAAACTCTGGTAAAGTAGCAGACCATTGAATTTTCAAAGTTCTTTTGTACTCATTTAAAACCTAAAGGCATATAAGGAAGGAGCAGCGAGCAAAGAAGAAGACAGCACTAGATAAAATGGGCTTAAATTATATGAGTGTATATTTTGGGCATTATGAGAAACTTCTTAATGGTAAGAGAAGTTTCATAATATAATCAATTACACAGGGGGGGGGCTCTACCACTCTGAAGGCTGGAGGCTGGACAGTCATCTGTCAGGGATACTCCACCTCTGGATCTGAACTATAATCTGGTTCAAATGACATGTGCCTATTTGTCACACACCTCCAGGGTCATGTAGTGTGGGACTTTCGGCAAGATGTCGCCAGAAGCTGCTGCTGCGCTGTTGAAGTCAAAGTAGCGAAATTGCAGCTAATAAGTATAAATTATATATATATATATATATATATATATATATATATATATATATATATAAACATCCAGACTTTAATATTCAAAAACTCTACTTGCGGAAACTTATAATTGTAGATGAATTTAAACATAATATTTATACAGTGGAACCTCGGTTTATGAACACCTTGGTTTACGAATTTTCAGTTTATGAACGCCGCGGACCCATCTGGAACGGATTAATTCACTTTCCATAACTTTCAATGGGAAAGTTCGCTTCAGTTTATGAACGCTTCAGTTTATGAACAGACTTCCGGAACCAATTACACCCATGCTTCGGGTTAAGTATGCTTCAGGTAGAGTACTCCGCGGACCCGTCTGGAACGGATTAATCCACTTTCCATTACTTTCAATGGGAAAGTTTGCTTCAGTTTATGAACAGACTTCCGGAACCAATTGTGTTCATAAACCGAGGTACCACTGTAGTCACATGCTTCTCCAAGCATGGGCTTACGCAGGGGTTCCCAAACTTTTTTCAAAGAGGGCCAGATTTGATTAAGTGAACATGTGTGAGGGCTGACCAAAGTTTTTGACCTTTTTTTAGGATTGAAGTCATTGAGCTTTTTTAAAGATTGAAGTTGCTGAGCTTTTTTTGGGGGGGGGGGTTATCCCAGGAGATAGGGATGGGATTCAACCAACCGGCCCCCGTAATGGACTTTGGACATGCCTGGCTTACAGTTTCTTCTTCTAAATTAAAAGCAATTGTCTTTCCCTCTCTTTCCAGAGCTCAGCACTCTCAACCTTCTGTATCTCAATTAGGCCATGTCTTGGGGCTGCTATGAGAGATCTTCACTTTTACCTTCTCCGGCAGCTTTGCCCTTTCTTTCAAGCAGAGAAGAAGCACTCCAACACTCTATTCCACTTAGCAGTCTTCACAGTGGATTCTAAAACACAGCCATCTTGCTTCACATAAAATGGAGCCTTCACTAGATACCTCTCATGTGACCAATGTTAGCCAATCACATGAGAACTGCTAGAGAACTCTCTAGAATTCAGTTACTAACCAATCAAATTTAAGCACATAGTAATGCCTACAGTATTTACAATTAAATTATAATACTTAACATGTACAACTCCAGTAAGCAAGGCTTTGGACAGGCCCCCTGGTCACATATCCTTATCATCTCCCACATGGGGAAGGGAAAAGAGCTGGGGAGTGATTGGTAGAGAAGTCATTCTGCAGTTTGCATCCTATTCCTTCCAAAGCCAGGAAAAGTACAAGGATTGAACCACCAAGTAAATATGACTGTTTGCCTCCTTAGCCTTGAGGATATCACTTGGCTGCCAGTGAAGGAAGCATTTTAGGCTAGTTTCCTCAAATCTGCTCAAAACCCTCTTAGGTGAAAATGCATCCTGCTTCCAAATATTCCTTAGGGTGTTAACTGTAGTCATCTCATTGACCCACTAGAAAAATACTCACCTGAAATGGAAGTAAAACCAAAAGATGTGCTGGTAACTTAACTCAATGTAAAGGGCAATAGTTGTTCGTTGTTCAGAGGTAATAGCCCATACAATTGCTTCTAACTACCTGATTTCTTCATGAACTGCCATACAATTTGATTTCATACCAGATCATAAATTTAAAAAATATATTTGGAGGGCCTTCTCCAGGGCCACCATCAGGCTTTGTTGGGGTGATCTACCAGAATGGAAGTAAAAGTGCACACATTTACCAGCTTTCAGAGTAAGCACAACACCATCCAGTAAGCTTTGGAAGGCTGCAATTTTATTTGCTGCTGAGATTTTATCATTGCCGAGGGTTGTTTTTTTGTTGGGTTGCATTTTATTGGGTTAACATTGTATTTTGCTGGGCTTTATTTTTTATCCTTAACAAGTTTTACAGTAATAGGATTATAATCCACCACCCTGAATGTAAGAAGGGTAAGATGTAGATTACTAAACAAAGAAAATACTTAATAAACGCCTAACTTGGGGAGAAAATTGTTGCAATGTTCAAAGAGGCTGCCTTTTTTTTAGTGGCACATTCCCTGCCCCCCCCCCCAAATCTCTTCCTACCACTACTCAGGATATCTACTGCTCTTACAATATGTTTCATTGTCAGAAAGAAATTCTGCAGGACAAAAGACAGATCATCACAGTTATGAAGGATGCCCACATAAGTGACAGATTTGATCAGGTTATAAGTTCCTAGGATATTATTTAACAGTCCCTTTAGTGACGGGTTGTTAAATAATTGTTTATCTGGTTCCTTTACCAAAAGGACAATCAGGACTTAATTATATTTTCAAACCAGAATGAAAAAATAATATGACAACAGTACAGTATTGCCATGAATGCCCCTGGCAGTGTTTTATTTTTCTTCCAAAACAATTCAGGCACGGCATTCTTTTCAATTTTGGGCAGCAGCATCCCATGAACCTGTCACAATATGTTGTCATCCTTAAGTTCCCCACCAATGTGCTATGCTTCGTAAACTGGATAACCATCTGCTCTAGCTGTCGTCCGATTAGTCCCAGCTTCACGTTGGGAAATGCAAACCTGTGAATTATGCATGTGCTCCGTAAACACAAACAAAAAGACAATTTGTATGCTTACAAGATTTTCTGTGTCTCCGAGTATCTTGGAGAAATACTCAGGCATAATGTGATTTGCTTATATTGGCTGCATGGCGTTCCAGAGAGGCTAGGGAGGAAGCATAGATTAGTCATTTGTTATTAATGCCAGATAACCAGGAGAAACCATTTTATGGGGCAGGAAAGGGGCCAAATGGAACCTTTAAAGTAAACATCTCTGTCTATGCATTTTAATATGTAATGGCTGCTAGGTGGTGTTGGGCTTAATGTGCAAATTGGTCACTGAGATACTGCAAGTACCTACAAACGCATCGTTCACCTCAACTTCTGATCTTATGGCAACAAGCAAACCGATACCTTAATCCGGTGTTACGCAAAGGGAATTGGGGCGCTTTCTGTACAGGAAAGTAATTTTTGCAGCCAGGGACTCCAGACCAGGTGGGATGAGCTCCCCCTATTCCCAAGATTGTCCAGGACCTGAGATGTACAGGCAAAGCAACGACAACACCGTACTGTCGCAGCCAAGACTAATTGGTAAAGAGAGAGTGGTAGAGCCTTAGGAACCAGGAAGTGCAGCATCTTGCTTGCTTTCCCTTGACAGCAGCGCTCAGCTTTTTAGAGAGAGAAGACAAGCAGAGCTAAGCTGCGAAATAATGCCTGGAACAAGGGAGAGGAAGCCTCAAGGTTAAGAGTGGGGAGGCCAAGCACTGAACAGGGAGCTTCTAGTTCTTCTACTATTCGATATTAATATCCATGATCTGTGTTTTCCCAGTACAGTCTGGGTCCGTTTCTCATGGGACCATTTGAGCAGACACTGCCTCAAGGAGAAAGAAAAGGCAGATCAGTGGATTTTTAAAGACACTGCTAAGATGGTCAACTATTTGAGCCACAGATACCAGCAGTGAGGAGGAGAAAATAAATTCAGCTTGCAAATTCACACTTTCCAAAACAATATATGAGCTGAATCACAACCATCCTTCAAAAGTCACACTTCTCTGAATTCTCTGAATTTCTCACTGCAGCTCTTCAACCAACAACTGTGTACAAAAAATAAATATGCTAAAGTGTGCATACAACGTGCATATATTAGTGAAAATAACACAGAGATTATATCAGTGGGAAACACTTTGCAAAAAATCTATCTATATTATATACATAGATGCATTTTTTCAGGATTTTTTTAAACCCCTCAAACTAATGTGGAAAACTGAATTTAAGATTGGAAAAACGAGAAACCGGGGAAAAAATCAAAATTGATATATTCACCCAGATCTAGCTAGCAGGATTGGCCCCTTTTGCAGTTTGATAGGCATAGAGTTTTAATGTTACCTGCCCTGGGATCTTAGGCTAGTTAGATAATAATGAAGGGTGGTTAGATAATAACAACAAGTTTATAGGTCAGTAGTGCCACTGCTATAGATGGCTGCTCAAAAGTAAGCCCCACTGAGTTCAGTGGGACTTACTCCCAGGTCAATGCATACAGGATTGTGATCCCTCTTTATGGGAGCTCATTGGTGATCATTGACATGTCTGTGTAATAGGATATAGCCATTTTTTTAAAAAAAAATCAGTGTATGTACTTCTTTTCCTGCTACCATTAGATTGCTCCATTAACTTTGCTATTTCTTCTGTGAAAGATGTAATCTCAGTTCTTTATTGCCCCTCTCAAAAACTATTTAATAACACAATTGGAGAGAACATGGCACTTTGGAATGGAAATTGATTCCGGAGAATGTGCTAATAAAAATTACACTGGATAAATGGCGCAACCTGGACTTTATTTGCTCTCACAGCAGCAAGTTATGAGAACGAAGAACCCTGGATGCAGTATGGTTGAGGACAGAGAAGGCAGGGCTGCGAGAGACAGGGCATATGTTATGAATGGGTGAGTTTGCCTTTCTTAGTTATCATGCCTGTACTTTCTAAACATGATAGCCCACAATTTTCAATATGAATACTGAGCATTTCTGATACTTCTTCTTCTTCTTTGGCGATCACTCGTAGCCGAGTAAGACTGTCTCCCATGAACCCGGTCTTTACAGTGAATCCATAAGTGACTGTGGAGGCCAATTCTGGATCCACACGTCCTTCCACAGTGGGGACATGGGTTCATAGCTGCCAAGTTATCCCTTTTTTTAAGGGATTTTCCCTTATGCTGAATAGGCTTCCTCGTGAGAAAAGGGGAAACTTGGCAGCTATGCATGGGTTTCTGGGAGGACGTTGATCAAGGTGAGGGTTTGCCAAGTGTGCCTTTCTGACAAACATTAACAGGAGTATAACAAAAAATATAAACCCAAACAAAAGCAGGATAAAATGAATAACAGTAAATGGGTCCCCCATGACACACATTACATAATTTTCAACTAATTTTAGTCACTCTAAAAATGAGAGAATACAGTAGGAAAAAGCAGGTTGACTAAAACCCTGTTGCAAAACTACATGCAGTACTCATGGAGGGTGTTTTTTTTTACTCACAAATTCATTATTTCCTCTGTGTGCATTTCTGTGTGTTTAAATAAAATGCAAAGATTAGATACCTACATATTTTAAGTCTTATGTTTCCTAGTACTATTACACAAGCAGGGTGATAGGGCTACCACAGAAAAGAACAACAGAGTGTTCCTCTTCCTACGCCACGTCGAACAGATTTGATTTTCTGTCAGAAAAATAATACTATTTGTATCATCCCCATTCGGGGTCCCCCCTGCATTGGTGGAGTGCTCAGTGAAAACAATCTATTTTCCTGAGGCTTTGAATCCAGCTTTTGCCAGGAGTGCCTCAACAGCAACCAACACCCAAGTCAGGGTGATTCATTGGATCAATAATTCTTGAGTCTGCACCTAAAAGGCTGAAAAAAATGTGATAGGACTTGGCAGAAGAATAATGATGGTAATGTTCAGCATAATGGCTATTGATGCTTGGAGAAGGGACATTTTGAGGAGGGGTGGAGGAGAGGGTGAAAAATATGTATATTGTTGTACCCTTAATTGCTTATGTTGTTAAAACAGTTGGTTATTGTTGTGCTAATACCACACTTAAAACCATTTACTTCTATTGCCTAGTCATCTTTGTCTTAATTTATTTGTTTGCTCTGTCTCCAGTTGGCCTCCAGAATTCTCATTATCTTGGACGGGTGTATTGACGTAGGAAAGAGAGTTAAGGATTGGTAAGTCAGAGGAAAGCTATAATTGAACCTTACTAAAGACCTAATTGATTTGGACAGCATGTTTTACAATTAGAGTACAGAGGTTTGCTTCTCTTCTTCATCTTCTTTAACTGGAATTCTCCTTCTTTCTTGATGTAATAATAATAATAATATCTTCTCTGCTAAAGCCTTTCCTTCTCTATCTGTATTCTATGCCCTTAGACCAGTGATGGCCTAACTTGGCCCTCCAACTGTTTTGGGACTACAACTCCCATCATCCCTAGCTAACAGGACCAGTGATCAGGGGTGATGGGGATTGTAGTCCCAAAACAGCTGGGGGGGCCAAGTTTGGTCATCACTGCCTTAGACAGCCTTTGCCAACCTAGTGCTCTCCAAATGTTTTGGACTTCAAGGCTGGCTGGGGTGGATGGGAATTATAGGTTGGTGAAGGTTGCCCTAAAACAGTGAACTAAGTGGGGGAGCCCTTCCAAATCTAGGCAACCCTGAGAACTTCACAAGTGGAGCTTGCAGGAAAATGCCATATTGCTGAGTGCTTTTGCTAGGTGGGCCAGTGGTGTTACTCAGTATATGGCAGCTTGCAACATACAATCACAGCCTTCATGTTTTCAAATGTAGCTGCTCGATAAAGAAAAAGCTGTTATTTCTTGGGTCGTAGTAAAATAAAAAAATTCCTTCAGTAGCACCTTAAAGACCAACTAAGTTTTTATTTTGGTATGAGCTTTCGTGTGCATGCACACTTCTTCAGATACAGTGAAATAGGAGTCCCCAGGCACTTATGTAGAGAAGGGGTGGGGAGATCACTCAGAAGGGTGGTGGAAGTGGGTGATTGACTGAAAGATAGCTGTTGATGACCGAAAACGACTGCAAATGGTTTTGCATGAAAAAGCAAGGGTTGAGATGTATCAGTCGTGTATCAGCTGTCAAATTCAGCACAACCGCCAGCTTCCACATGGAATACACAAACAGCACTTCTTCCACTGCAAAGGGCCTAGTACCACATAAGGGTTGTGAACACGCTTCTCACACGTCACAAGTCTGGAGCTGTTTCTTAGCTATTTCCATTGGCAAGGAGTTAGGTGCAATATTTCACAGTTGAAAGATGTCGCTGTTGGTAATTATTTGTGTGTGGAACAAAGGGAACATTCTGTGCTCTCTCTCAAATTCTGAAAACTTGGGCTCAAATAGCCCGAGGACCAAATGCTCACAACATTGCACCAGAAATAGCACAAAGTTGACGGCTCTGCATATACTTCTAAAATTATAAGGACAAAGGAAAACTATGGGCTTTGGCTCATTGATGGCGGTGTTAACTTTTTCTGCTAGGGAGACCACTTTGCTCAGAAATGAAATTGGCAGGTATGGAAAAAAATTGATGTTTGATACCTCACTGTGCTTTTGTACTATGTTGGAAGCCATCCAGAGTGGCAGGGGCAACCCAGTTGGATATGTGGGATATAAGTACTACTAGTAGTAGTAGTAGTAGTTGTTACTGCTGTAGAAGAAAGGCCAGGAAAATGTAACCTTAAACCCATGTAACCTAGCACTTTCATATAGGAACTTAAGAAACTGCTTAATACCAGGTCAAGCTATTTGACTATCTACTGTACTCTGGCAGTGCAAAGCTCTCTTTCCCATAACATGCTCTACCTGACCCTTTTAACTGGAACTGCTGAGGGCTGAGCTTGAAACGTCTGCATGGAAAGCATGTGATCTACCACTGAGCCATAGTCCATTGCCAATTACAGCTGAAGGGGCAGGGAAAAAAGCAACACACACACAATTTACAAAAACGCCCTCAGTAGGACTCCTAAGTACAGAATTCTTGCACTTAGGATGGTATTTCTGGATAGAGATGGGCAAGTTTTTAAAATTAAATGTTGAAGTAGAATTTACATATTTTGCATACAGAAATGAGATTGTCATGACATAATTTTAGTTTGTCATATAAAAACATAAAAATAAAGCAACTGATTTCTCAGCTAAAACCAAAAATTCCAAATTCTACATAACCATTTTTTGGGGGGGGGAGGATGGGAAAAATCAGGGTTTTCTAAAACCAAAATTACCCCTTTCAAGCCAGTCCTCCCTTATCCCCCCAAACACCTTTCCCCATGGGCTCCCAATCCCCATTATTCCCTCTTCTTTAAAGGAATGAGGGCCCCCCCCTTCCCCACACCTTAGAGTACATCCTGCCTGTTATATTATGTGTCACTTCCATCCATGGGCAATAAGAGTTTTTCTATGGGCCAAATAAAAGAAGACAGTGCGGGGGGGGGGGGGGGTTGAACATATCTTGTACCCTCCATTGGTTCTCGATGTATATCAGGAAACATAATTTCTGTAAAATTACTTTTCGCCTAATAATGTTACTTTATGGAAAGAGAACACTTTTCTTAACAATTAGAGGCATCTGTTTCTCACCACATGGGGTCCATACAAGATGTGTAAGTAACAATTAAAGCTCCAATAAACTTAGACTTTTATATTCCTTCTAAAATATTAATTATATGAAAGGAAGAGCAATGGAAATAAAAGGGATTTAAAAGAAGAAAAGGGTCAGGACAGAAGAAAACAGGGGAGCAAAAGTTCACAAACAAGCATTTTGAAATGTAGGTGTGAAAGAACTATCACAGTTCTTGTAAGGAATATAGGAGAGAGTCATACTCCACAGAAAAAGAATTTGCCCAGAAAATTATTCATGGAAGCAAAGCCACGTGAAGTCTCACCATTTGTCAAACTCATGACTCAAGCCTCATGAGCATGTCGGCTCAAGTGTCACTGTTACACTTAAATGTAAGGGAATGAGAACGGAGGAATAGTGATGATTCTGGGAGAGTTTTCAAACTCAGGTTACCATGACTTTTACAAAACTTTTTGTAAAGTGTGTCTAAGATTCCTCTCTAAATTGAATTATTATTATTATTATTATTATTATTATTATTATTATTATTATTATTATTATCTCCAGAGTGGGTGGGTGATCAGGATGTTCTTCGTGTATTTCAGGATGTTCTTCGTGTATTTTTGTGAGCAAATAGCTGCTATATAGACATCATAATTCCACAATGCACCCTTGGTAAGTTACCACTGGAGGAAATTCCATACTACATAGGGAAATGGGGCAGACCCCCACTTTGCAGCAGCATAAATTGGGCCTCTGTATCGAACCCTTAAGAAAGAGCATTCTCGCGGATTGGGTCAACTGGGGGGACTTTCACTTTTTAGAAGTAATTATATGCTCATCCTAGAAATACTACACACTATTAGACTGAAAATTGATTGTAAAGGATTTGACATGGGCATTCTACTCTAGTATGAAAACTCTACTGTTTAAATAAAGCAATGTACCATGGAAAGAACTCGAAAGTGTAGCAATAAAAAGAAGGTGCAAACATATTCCTGGCAGTTTCAGCTGCACAAAGGACAAAGACTTCAGTATTATATTATATGACACAGTTGCTTTGATTCTGGGGATGGGGGGGGGGTTGGCAGGGTGTGTCTAACCCTAAGATATCTCTCCACCATAAGGGTTGTCACTGCAGATTCCTTATTTTCTTACAGCAGTTGACATTATTGGAATTTCAAAAAGAAATTGATACATGATGTAACTCCCCAGGTCTTTACATATATATATATTTTGTTACCACAAAACAATGCAGCTAAATGTATAAAGCATTGAACAAGTTGGCCAGTTCCTTTCCCTGCTGATCTATGATATTCTACTAAGCAATGATCAGGATGAGTCACCTAGAAAGTATTCAACTAAAAGAAAGAATTTGACACACTGTCCGGTAAAGTTAGCAATGGGAATAGAACACTGCTTTCTTACCTCCAAATGAAGCTGGACTTTTGTAAGCATAGCTAGATATGTTTCTGGCTTTTGAGTTACCCTGCCAGGAAATCTGCTCTTAAAGTGGCAAAAGAACCTGCATACCTCAACATTCCATCCCATAATCGGCTTTGCCTGCTTTGTGGTGGAATATCACCTTTTATGCACTATGCTTCCTTGGTTGGCTCTTAGGTACAAAGCAGTCATGTTTTCACACTTTCCTAGTAGTTAGTTATGACTTGGGACAGGTGTGGAGCAAATTGCAGTTTTCTCTGTGGGGTGGAAGTACATAGAATCATAGAATCATAGAGTTGGAAGAGACCACAAGGGCCATCCAGTCCAACCCCCTGCCAAGCAGGAAACACCATCAAAGCATTCCTGACAGATGGCTGTCAAGCCTCTGCTTAAAGACCTCCAAAGAAGGAGACTCCACCACACTCCTTGGCAGCAAATTCCACTGCCAAACAGCTCTTACTGTCAGGAAGTTCTTCCTAATGTTTAGGTGGAATTTTCTTTCTTGTAGTTTGAATCTGTTGCTCCGTGTCCGCTTCTCTGGAGCAGCAGAAAACAACCTTTCTCCCTCCTCTATATGACATCCTTTTATATATTTGAACATGGTTATCATATCACCCCTTAACCTTCTCTTCTCCAGGCTAAACATACCCAGCTCCCTAAGCCGTTCCTCATAAGGCATCGTTTCCAGGCCTTTGACCATTTTGGTTGCCCTCTTCTGGACACGTTACAGCTTGTCAGTATCCTTCTTGAACTGTGGTGCCCAGAACTGGACACAGTACTCCACGTGAGGTCTGACCAGAGCAGAATACAGTGGTACTATTACTTCCCTTGATCTAGATGCTATACTCCTATTGATGCAGCCCAGAATTGCATTGGCTTTTTTAGCTGCTGCATCACACTGCTGACTCATGTCAAGTTTGTGGTCTACCAAGACTCCTAGATCCTTTTCACATGTACTGCTCTCAAGCCAGGTGTCTCCCATCCTGTATTTGTGCCTTTCATTTTTTTTGCCCAAGTGTAGTACTTTACATTTCTCCTTGTTAAAATTCATCTTGTTTGCTTTGGCCCAGTTGCCTAATCTGTTAAGGCCATTCTGAAGTGTGATCCTGTCCTCTGGGGTGTTAGCCACCCCTCCCAATTTGGTGTCATCTGCAAACTTGCTCAGGATGCCCTCAAGCCCATCATCCAAGTCATTGATAAAGATGTTGAACAAGACTGGGCCCAAGACAGAACCCTGCGGCACCCCACTAGTCACTACTCTCCAGGATGAGGAGGAGCCATTGATGAGCACCGTTTGGGTTCGGTCAGTAAGCCAGTTACAAATCCACTGAATGGTAGCATTGTCTAGCCCACATTTTACCAGCTTCTTTACAAGAATATCATGGGGCACCTTGTCAAAGGCCTTGCTGAAATCAAGATAGGCTACATCCACAGAGTTCCCTTCATCTACCAGGCTTGTAATTCTGTCAAAAAATGAGACAATTTAGTGGCACCAATTGTCCTGCATTTTAAAGAAGTCACAATTCTAGCAATCAGTGTGTCTTGGAGTATGCATGTGTCAAAATTCAGTTTTCTTAATGGCCTGGAAGCACTCTAACCATTGGGAATAATACTAATGGCCTGGTTTTGAGTGAACTGTTTACAAATGCCCACTTTTAAGGTCTGTTTAATAATCGGTAATGGAGGCAGAATCTTTCCCCCACAATATCAGCTACTGTAAGTGTGTTTGACGAACCAGAGAATGACTAATCAAGCTCTTTGCTTTTTAACCATGCAGATTTGTGGCTGATAGCACGCCAGGTGTACTCAAACCACATACTGCTGCTACCTTCTAAGGTAGCATGGTGTGCCTGCCTCATGTTGCAGACCACATCGCCCTCCAACATCCCTCTAGTTAGGGCACTTGACCCACTTCCCCATGCAGCAGCACTCACTGATGGACAACAGTTGTCTACCAACAAACTACTACATAAACCACCACTACTAGGCAAGGTGACAGGCTCTGACTGTGGAGGTACAAAGCAGCCATCCAGGTGTGTAGCCTTCTCCTCCATGAATTTGTCTAATCCTTTTTTAAACCCATCTAAGTTGGTGGGCCTCATGGTCTCTTGTGGGAGAAAATTCCATAGTTTAACTATGTCTTATTGTCTCACTTCTTTCATTGCAGGGATGATATTTCAGGAGTAAAGAAAGGAAAGAGGAACAGAACATTATTTTATTTTATTGCTGTATATTAGCTATTCTGAACAATGTACATGAAGCCCGGAGATACCTTTATAAACTAATAGTGAATGGAATACAGGGGATTGCCTTTGGTTTGGGGGTTATTGGATCATTTGTCAGTTTTGGCATTTTTGGCACATAACAAAGTAAAGAACACCTAGTGGAAACATAAGCAAAAGACAGACTCTGACTCACTTTTCTTTATTGCTCTATATGCAGAAGCTACATTTAAATGAAATGTTTCTGGCACAATGGTTTTAATATGCACAATGCTGCAGTATTGTTTCCCCTTCTTGTTCTGTTCTGTTGAGGTTTTCTCTGCCTCAGGTTTTGCGGCATTTTCTCATTTGTGCCATGGCATGACTGCAAATGATAATGCTGCGCATTTCAGAAAAGGCCCACTGTGCTACCTTTAAATTGAGAGTACTTCCTGTATCCCATTCATACTTCCATTAGCTCCATTAGTGGGAGATTTGTCTCTTGATGGATGTTATGAGCACTAATTGCCAAGAAGGAGGCATTAGATGAAACAGAACATCATGAAAGTTTGTAAGATCTCCAACCTGTGGCTGATTTCTCTAGAGTAAAAAGAGAGGGGTGGGGTGAATGGATCTCTCTCTTAAAGCCATACCCTGACCATGGAGTCTGACTGCAGATATGTAGAAGTGGGATTTGTTATTCATTTATACTTGTCAATGAGCCAGCGTGGTGTAGTGGTTAAGAGCAGTGGACTTGTAATCTGGTGAACCAGGTTCGATTCCCCGCTCCTCCACATGCAGCTGCTGAGTGACCTTGGGCTAGTCACACTTCTCTGAAGTCTCTCAGCCTCACTCGCCTCACAGAGTATTTGTTGTGGGAGAGGAAAGGAAAGGAGATTGTTAACTGCTTTGAGACTCCTTAGGGTAGTGATAAAGTGGGATATCAAATCCAAACTTCTTCTACTTGGACTACTTTTGCCTCATTATTTTCTTTGAATGCTCTGTGGTTGAGCTTTGGCTTTCAAAACTTTTGTTGTTGCAAAGATCTATGAGCAGAGTAGCTGCTGGCAATTGATGCAGGCTAATTCAAGTAGGCATTTCATGATTTTTCATTAATACTTGAATTGCTTCGTTATCAAAAAGGAAATCGCACAACACAAACACATGAAAATCCGTAATTATTGGGCCACTCTAGGGGAAATCACTGAGCATATCAGATGATTGCCCTGCCAAATTAAAGGTGTGCACCAGGCAATGCGTAGCATTTTGAAATCTCATTGATTTCAATTAGAGGATTAAACACATGTTCAGACAGACCCTCTGTGAGGGACAGGGGATATCGCGAAGTCCCTCCCCTCCTGAGTTCAAGCCAATCACCGAGCACAGGGGAAAGCAGAGAGAGTTCCGATTCCAGTAGGGAAGCAGGAAGTCGGGTCCGAGGCTCAGGCAAGGTAGAGGAGCCAGGGTCCCAGGCGGGACAGGAAGGGGCGAATAAGGGAGGGAGACCCATCCCCCCAACGCCAGAACTACGCAGAAAGAGGAGGGGAAAGAGGATGGGTCTGCCAAAGCTTTTGTGTTGGAGAAAGACGCGCCAAAAGCCATTAGGAGGTTCTGAAACCGACTGATCACATCACTCCGTGTAAATAGCAATGACTTTAGCACTGTAAATACGCAGCACCAATAAAAGAATAAAATGCAGAGCTGCGTAGCGTCGTTACTCTGAAGTAGTCCGCTCCGGCCACTGTGACAGCAACCTCCTAATCCTTTTTGGGCTACTTTGGAGTGGCCGGGATGAGCGTGTCAGAGGCGGAGAAATGGCGGCAGATCGCGGAGCAAGCCCAGCAAGAACTGCAGCAGCTGTCGCTGCAGGCGCAGGGGGAATTGAAGGCAGCTAAAGAAGAGACTAGGAAGGTCCAGGACGACCGGCTACAACTTGCGGAACAGGTGAGAGCGCTACAGGAAAGAGAGCAGGAATTAAGGGCGGTGGCGGTAGACCTCCAAAACAAGCTGGATGCAGAGAAAAACAAGGCGGGAGGGGCACCCCAAGTCCAAGTGCTGCCAGGAAGGAGAGCCGGGACCCTAGTAAGCAAGTTCAATGGAGACCCGAGGGAATATCAGGGCTTTGAGACTGAGATTGTGTATGCTCTTGAGCTGCACCACGCTGAGTTCCCTGATGATGAGCACAGGGTAGCGTTTATTGTGGAGCACCTTACCGGGGCAGCCAGGGAGTGGCTAAGACCGTTAATCGCAACAAAGAATCCTTGCATGAAGAATGTCAAACTATTTCTAGAAGGTTTGAAAACGATGTATTCGTCCGATAGTCATATGGACCAGACTAAGGAGGAACTTCATAATTTACGCCAAGGAAATATGACAGTTCGCGCGTATTGGGCGAAATTCACCATGCTGGTGCACAGATTGGGGTGGGAACTCGAGTCACCCCCAATGCAAGCGGCGTTCTACTTGGGGTTGCATGAGGAGGTGAAGGATGAGCTCTCAAGAGGTCCAAAGCCCAGTAATATGGATCAGCTGAGCAAAGCGGCTCTGGCGGTGGGGGTGAGACAGGAATCCCGGTGGAGCGACAAGCAAGCAACGCGCGCAAAGCGGGCTTGGTTCCCACGGTCGCAGGAGAAGCCACTCCCCCAACAACCCTTTCAAGCCACGCCTGGGGCCAGTCAGGACCAGGAACCCATGCAGATTGATAGCGCGCGCGCGCGGGCTTTTCAAACCCCAGCGGCGCCAAGACGCAAGGAGGGAAGGGGCGGGAATTGCTTTCTCTGCAACTCCCCCCAGCATCTCGTCAGAGACTGCCCACATCGCAGGGAGTGGCAAGGAAAGGCGGGAACGGTTGTGACCTCCCCCACTGACGCAGCACCACAGCAGGGAAACGGGAAAGCCTGGCTGCAGGAGACAAGGGGCAGCAGCCAGGCACAGTCAGCAGACAACAGCCCCAGCCCACCCACCCGCACAGAGAGGAGCAGAGCCAGCCCACCCCTCCCAGAGCAGGAGTGGTTCTAGAAGTGACGCTCACGCTCCCAAATGGCTATCCCCTGACGGTCCTCGCCCTAATTGACAGTGGTGCCTCAGCGAACTTCTTCTCGAGAAACTTTGCAGAAGAGCACCAGATCCAGCTTCTGCAGCTGGATTTTCCTCTGCACGTGGCAACCATTGACGGCAGAGAGCTGCTGGGAGGGGCCATCACTCATCAAACCCCCCCCATGAGAATGACGGTGGGGAGGCACTCAGAGACACTGGCATTCAACGTCACCACCATCTCAGACCCCCCCATCGTCTTGGGCATGAGCTGGCTGGCGCGCCACGACCCCTCCATCAGTTGGCACCAGAGATGCATCACTTTTGGATCGGACTTTTGCCTGGAACATTGCATGCAGCACCAACCAGGGGAGGGGCCTCCGATAGCCACGGTGGCCACCATGCACGTCAAAGGGGGTGAGGCGATACCCAAGCCGTACTGGGACCTGCAGGAGGTCTTCAGCGAAGCGGAGTCCGACCACCTACCCCCACACAGGCCTTTTGACTGCCAGATCAACCTGGTGCCAGGGGCAACTATACCCCCAGCCAAGCTGTACGCCATGTCAGACCAGGAACTGGAGGATCTGCGCGCTTTCATCGACAAGAACCTCAAGCGGGGGTTCATCAGAGAAAGCAAGGCAGCAGGGGGCAGCCCGGTCTTCTGGGTGGACAAGAAAGACACGCAACAGCGCCGTCTTGTGGTGGATTTTAGACGACTGAATTCAGTGACAGAGCCAGTGGCTTTCCCCATGCCCAGAGTGGATGATCTCCTGACAGCGGCACGCAGGGGCAAGATTTTCACCAAGCTAGACCTGAGGGGGGCGTACAACTTGATCAGGATCCGGGAAGGCGATGAATGGAAAACCACGATGTTCACGCCTCTGGGCTCCTTTGAATATCTCGTGATGCCCTTCGGGTTGCAAGGGGGCTCAGCATGCTTCCAGGCCTTCATGCACCACGTCCTGGGGTCCCTCCTTTTCAGGAAATGCTTGGTCTTCCTGGATGACATCCTTATCTACTCCGATGACCCAGTGCAGCATGTGAAGGATGTCAGGGAGGTGTTGCAGCGCCTGAAGGAGAACCACCTGTATGTGAAGCTGGAGAAGTGCAAGTTTCACACCAAGGAGGTGGACTTCCTGGGCTACAAGCTGTCAGACAAGGGGCTGGCGATGGACAAGGACAAGGTGCAGGCCATCCTGGACTGGCACAGCCCCAGGACGCGCAAAGATGCCCAACGCCTGCTAGGCTTCGCCAACTTCTACAGGAAGTTCATCAAGAACTTCTCTCGCGTTACGGCTCCCATCACTGACTGCCTGAGAGGCAAGCAGAAGTTCAGGTGGACACCAGAGGCGCAAGCAGCGTTTGAAAGCCTCAAGAGGGTGTTCGCCTCAGACCAGAACCTGTTCCACGTGGTTCAGGACGCGCCCCTACGCGTGGAGACAGATGCTTCTGATAAAGCTGTGGGCGCCATTTTGTTGCAACTGGACGCCAACAGAGAGTGGAGACCCTGTGCCTTCTTCTCAAGGAAGTTGACCCAGCCAGAGCGAAACTACACGGTGTTTGATCGGGAACTTCTTGCGATCCACGCTGCGTTCCAGCACTGGAGACACTTCCTGGTGGGCGCCAAGCACCCCATCCAGGTGTGCACAGACCACAAGAACCTGGAGTTCTGGAGAACTGCCAGGGTGCTCAACCAGCGGCAGATACGGTGGGCAGAGTTCTTCTCGAACTTCAACTTCTCCATACACTACATCCCGGGAGAGCAGAATGTCAGGGCGGATGCCCTCTCCCGCAAGCCAGAGTACATGGAGGAGGAGGCGCCACCAGCACCCAGGCACATCTTCCCCCCGTCAGCTTGGTCCTGCGGAGCAGCAGTGGTAAGCGAGGCAGAACTCACAGCACTGACGGCAGCGGATGAATTTGCAAACCGCATCTTCAGAGAACTGAGAAGGGGGGGGAGCAGGCAAAAGACTTTGCAGAACGCAGGGGGCTGCTTTTCTACAAGGGTGCACTGTACCTGCCCACCACCCAGCTCAGACGTACGGTCCTCAAGCAGATGCACGACAACCCAACGGCGGGTCATTTTGGGAGGGATAAAACCACTCACCTAGTCATGAGACACTTCTGGTGGCCAGGGGTGCGGGAGGATGTGAGGGATTATGTAAGGGGCTGTGACACCTGCCAGCGGGCAAAGGTGGTCAGAGCGCCACCAGCAGGTTTGCTGGAGCCCTTAGCCACACCGCACAGGCCGTGGGAAGTAGTGTCCATGGACTTCATCACAGACCTGCCCTCATCCAGGGGCAAGACCGCAGTGTTGGTGGTGGTGGACCTCATGTCCAAAATGTGCCACTTTATACCGTGTGCCAGGGCGGTCTCTGCAGAAGAGACAGCCAAACTGTTTGTGGATCACGTATTCAGACTGCATGGATTACCTTTAAGGGTTATTTCGGATCGTGGCCGCCAATTTGTTTCCAGGTTCTGGCGGCGGCTCATGAACCTCCTGCAGGTGGAGGTCAGCTTGTCGACGGCTAGACACCCGCAGACCAATGGACAGGCGGAGAGGGTCAACGCCATTCTGCAGCAGTACCTGAGATGCTACGTCAGCCAGCGGCAAACGGACTGGGTGGATCGCCTGCCACTGGCAGAATTTGCCTACAACAATGCGGTGCACGTCTCCACAGGGGTGTCGCCCTTTAAGGCCAATTACGGGCGTGACCTCAGATCTTTCCCAGAGAGGGAGGGGGAGGAGGAGGAGGAGGGCCCACAGGCTGAGGATTGGGCAGAGGAACTGGAGACGGTGCACCAGCAGCTCAGAGAACACTTGGAGAGAGCCAAGGAAGCGTACAAGAAGGGGGCAGATCGCCACAGGCGACCGGGGGAGGTCATTAGGGTGGGGGACAAAGTGTGGTTGTCCTCGGAGGGCCTTCCCATCAGAGGGCGATGCAAAAAGCTGGCGCCCAGAAGGTTGGGCCCCTTCACGGTCACGCAACAGGTCAACCCGGTGGCATACAGGCTGGCACTGCCAGAGGACATGAGGGTGCACCCTGTGTTTCATAGATCGCTGCTGTCGCCGTACAGGGAAAGCAGCAGGCTCCGAGACAGCGAACAAACCCCTGAGGGAGGGGGGGAGAGGGAAGGCGGGGAGCAACTCAATGAGGCCACGGCCATCCTGGATTCAAGGTGGGGGGTGGGGGGACTGGAGTACCTCATGGCATGGGAGGATGCTCCACCGTCCCAGAATGAATGGGTCCCAGCCACTCAGATACAGGAGGAATTCCTGGTAGAAGAATTTCACGCCCTCTTTCCCCATAGACCCAAGCCCTGGCACATGGAAAGGGAGGGGGAGGGGGAGGAAGCACGGGAGAGCAGTTCACCATGGCGCTGGGAAGCGGAGTTTGAGGAACCAGAGGATGAGGTATGGGTGTCACCGAGATCCACCCAGTCAGAGGAAGGAGCAGATTGGCAGAACATTTTTACCCCCACCAGCTCTGACGCCACGGACTTTTTGGGATTCCCATCCTCCCAGGCGGAAGGGGGGGCTTGCAGGACTGGGGGGAGGTGTTCACACCAACGGGCTCGGAAAGCACTGAGTTCTTAGGCTTCCAGTCGTCACCGACACCCGGGGGGGACCTGGGGAGGGGTGAAGGAGAGCTTGGGAGGGGGTGGATGTGAGGGACAGGGGATATCGCGAAGTCCCTCCCCTCCTGAGTTCAAGCCAATCACCGAGCACAGGGGAAAGCAGAGAGAGTTCCGATTCCAGTAGGGAAGCAGGAAGTCGGGTCCGAGGCTCAGGCAAGGTAGAGGAGCCAGGGTCCCAGGCGGGACAGGAAGGGGCGAATAAGGGAGGGAGACCCATCCCCCCAACGCCAGAACTACGCAGAAAGAGGAGGGGAAAGAGGATGGGTCTGCCAAAGCTTTTGTGTTGGAGAAAGACGCGCCAAAAGCCATTAGGAGGTTCTGAAACCGACTGATCACATCACTCCGTGTAAATAGCAATGACTTTAGCACTGTAAATACGCAGCACCAATAAAAGAATAAAATGCAGAGCTGCGTAGCGTCGTTACTCTGAAGTAGTCCGCTCCGGCCACTGTGACACCCTCCAAGTGTCACTATTTTCCAGGAACGTCCCTGATTTAGAGAAGTCGTCCCAGTTTCTGATTTGATCCCAGAATGTCCTGCTTTTCCTTGGGATGTCCCTATTTTTAATGGAGAAATGTTGGAGGGTATGGAGCTATTTGACCCCAGAGCCATCTGAAGGCAATCCTGTATAGGAAAGGTTTTTTTTAATGTTGAATGTTTTATTATGTTTTTATATATTTTGGAAGCCACCCAGAGTGGCTGGGGCAACCCAATAAGGTGTGTGGGGTATCTCATTATGGAAGGGGATGTCCCTATTTTCATCAGAGAAATGTTGGAAGGTATGTTCAGTTACCTCCACTGATCCCAATGGGATTTCCAAAATATTAAAATTTGTCATACCATAACATTTTGCATGGGCAGGATAACCTATACCATTTTCAAAATATTGAAATACTGCACACACCAAGTGAAAAGATGCCAATAGGTAGGGAGTGAGACAAAATCATTTTATTACAATTCATTGTGTCATTGGGGGAGAGAGCAAGTTCTATCTGCAGACCTTTTACAGATGTAATGCCAAAAATGTCAAGCAGAACTCAGTGCTCCAGGGACCGGGACAATCAGAAAACAAGTGGTGGGTGGTTTCACAGTCATTAAAACTACTAGCTTAGGGACCTAGGACTAGGCCCTACAGTGCAGCGCTGAAGGCTGGAAGCCAATTACACACTTAGACACCATACATTTTCAGAAAATTATATTCCACAGCTTGGCATCCATGTCTGCTGAGTAATCTCTACATGTACAAAGACCAAGGATGTCAGGCTCTTTGCTGATCCATGTGGAGGTGGAAATAGAATTGAATCAATGCTGCCAGAAATATGATGATGTCCTGACAATGTATTAATAGGATTATGTGAAGGTGATGAGCCTAGATTTCATTTTCAGTCCGATTACATTGTGAAAGCAGGGGCAGGAGGGGGGGGGGGAGAGAGAGAGAGAGAGAGAAACATAAAGAAAAGAAAAGAAAGCAAGGGTTTTTTTTGGGGGGGGAGCTTATTTAGTTCATGAAGGCCAAAAAAACATTTTGTGTTCCTTTCACATGCCCGTTGGTTATTTTAAAACTGCTTTCATTACTGAAATTTGCAAACCTGTGCCCTGAAATCTTGGAAACTCACTTCTCCTTTTTCCCAATCAAAAGAAGCATGCTTTTTACACCAAGTTGGGGTTACCAACAGGTGTGGTGCATCCTTCAGGCTACAATCCAATCTCTGCTTATTTTTGAGTAAGCCCCAGTGGACTAACTGGAACTTATTTTTGCATAGAGGTTTACATAATTGTGCTTTCAATAATGGCACGGAAGGGAAGAATTCAGAAAGTTCCATCCCTCTGAGAACAGCCGCAACTCTGCCATTTTCAATCCCATTGGGGACCCAGAAGGGCCCTATTCGACCGGGAAAGAGGCCACTACTGCACTAATGAAAGCAGATTTTTAACACAGCATTTTGCTGGTACGTTTCCATTGGGATGCTCAGAAATCGCACATTCCAAGTGTAAGAGGCTACTAAGGGAATTTGTGAAGAAAGCCTTTAGTAAAGCTGAAATGAACAGAGCTTTTAAATGTGAAGGTCAGACCTGAGTGTTTATTTCGACAAATAACTCAGCTCTGAATTATTACAATATGCTAAATGTGAATGTGTGCTGTTGATTAATCTCCCCGCCCCCAGCACATTCCGTTCCACTCACACACAATGAAAGCTTTGCTTATTCTCTCTCTCTCTCGGAAGAAATTAGGGCTCTCTGCCCAAGGAAGTAAAACGTTTTAAGTAGGAATTAAACTTACTTAACCTCTTCATTTATAACTCTCGTATTTGAGGGTGCAAGACCTTTACCCCTCTTTTGGAGAGAAGTGAGCAGTGTAACTGATATGCATAACCTTTTGTGGAAGGCTTTCTGGTGCCACAGAGTGCGGCCAGGTGCTCAACACCCTCTGAAGGTCAAAGACAATGAAACACCTAATTTCCATTTGTGCCTTTGAATTCTTTTTTTTCCTGGTGATGGGAATATTATTCTCCTGGCTACAAGGAAGAAAATGTGGCCTTGATACCCCTTTCACACACCCCACTTAATGCTATGCTAATATTCAAGCTTAGCAAAACTTTTTCATTCTGGCTTTCATGCATTTCAGTTACCCCTGGAAGGAAGGGGGGCAACTAAAATCCCCTGCTTTATGGGTCAGTTGCTAAACATGGAATTCTTAATGATCCAAGCAACTGTGCAGCAGCCACAGCTGAATAAGCCCAAGGACATGGGGATGGTTGTGTTTTGCTAGATTTCTACTGTTGTTGGTGGCTGCCTTGTCAGAAGGATGAGTCACAGGTTTCACATAGTAACTAATAAGTTAAAGTATAGTTCCGTTGTAGTTATTTCTATTAGATCAGGGTCCTCCTGTATGATGGATGTGGAAGTGTAGCTTAATAAACTGATTAGAATGGTAGATTGAGAGTCACTGGCGGGAGGGGAGTTCGTGTATATGAACTTAAGAGTGCTTATCTTATTATTATTCTTTAGCTATTTTCTTAATAATGTATTGTTTTAAAGATTATAAATCTATAAATATAAAATCATTTAATATGACATGCTGTAATTATGATGTTTAGCTTATTTTTAAATTGCTGGTTTGTTAATATTCTGATTGATTTGCCGATTATTTGTTTATTATATTATGTGATTTATGCTGTACTTGTGATGTTCTAGTATGTTGTTTTTATTTATTGCTTGTAAACTGCTTTGGGATTCATCTGAATGGAAAGCAGCGTAGAAATACAAAACAATCAAATCAAGATCAAAATGGTGCAAAAAAGGTTTGCAGAGGAAAAACCTACGTACAATACACAGATTATAATTGCAGCCTGTAAGGGACCGGCAAAGCTCTAACAAGTGTAGGGCAGAGGCAGTGGGCCATGGGGGGGGGCAGGAGAGGGGACCAGTGATTTATGGGGTTTGGTGCCACCCACAAGGCAGGAGCCAGCGCAAGGGGAGGAGGAAGGCTGCTGCATTTTAGACTGAAGTTTCTGAGTCATCCTCAAGGGCAGCCCCACCTAGAGTGCAATGCAATTATCCAGAGCATGGAGTACAGTGGCCAAGTCATCACTGTCCAAAAGGGGTCATAGCTGGTGAACCATCCAGTTTGATGATGATGATAATAATAATAATAATAATAATAATAATAATAATAATAATAATAATAATATATTATTTGTACCCCGCCCATCTGGCTGAGTCTCCCCAGCCACTCTGGGCGGCTCCTAATCGAATATTAAAACAATACAGCATTAAATATTAAAAACTTCCCTAAACAGTTCTTCCTAATCCTAATCCTTTTACAGGCAGTTTCCCTTAAACACAAAGTAACCCCCCCCTCATTATTTAAAGGCTGCTTGCATGAAATGTCTAAACCTGTTTGTCTGAAATCTGCCAGACTTCATGTACTCACAAGGAGCTGCTGTGCTTCGATCCAATGCTGTTTTAAAAAAAGGTACGATTGACTGTTCATTCATTCATTTCCCCACATGAGTACGAGGTATGGCAAGTGCCCAATACCTGCATTTTCCAGAAGCGGCAGAAGACGTTTTTGTCCCAACAGGCTTTCCCAGCTAGACAAGTGAGGGTTTTAGTCTTGTTTTAAATGCATGTGGCATTTTGCTATTTTAAATTATGTCTATATTGCCTTGAAACAGTTGTTTAGAAGATGGTCAATAAATTGATGGTGTTGGTGGTGGTGATGATGATGATGATAGACCTTTTTGCCCATCAGCTGATTGGCCTGGCTAGCAGCTTCCCCCCCCCACTTACTCTGAACTGAGTTAGTAGAAGGTGGACTCAGCAGGTGGCAGCCATTCAGTAGGCTGGTTGGCTACATTGGCAGGAAGGTGCAGGAAGTTATTACAGTATGTAGTTGAGGTTTAGTGAGCTCTCTTAGGCGCACCCTTACAGGTGATGAGTTTAGTCCTGAGACTTTCCTTCAGGGTGATTAAAGTTTCCCTCGTGGTAATGAGCACCATTGACATAGCTGTCAAGTTCTCCCATTTTTTCCATTTTTTTAAATAGTTAAAATATATCTTTATTTATGATTTCTTTAAAATCAAGGTACAAATACGAATATTATAATAGGTTCTCCCATTTTTAAAGGGAAATTCCCTTATGCTGAATAGGCTTCCTCGTGAGAAAAGGGAAAACTTGACAGCTATGACCTTTGAAGCATCTATCTAGTGTTGTAGAGGCCTCCCTACTCACCTAAGAGGATGGGGCTTAAGGGAAGGGGTAGATGAAATGCTACCCCTCACCTTTAGCAGGGCTGGCTCTCCCAAAGGTTGTTATGTGCAGTTAGGATCCCACATGTGCAGTTAGGATCCTCATGAGAAGAGAAGAATCCTTGGAAAAGACCCTGATGTTGGGAAAGATTGAGGGCACAAGGAGAAGGGGACGACAGAGGACAAGGTGGTTGGACAGTGTTCTCAAAGCCACCAACATGAGTCTGACCAAACTGCGGGAGGCAGTGCAAGACAGGAGTGCCTGGCGTGCTACAGTCCATGGGGTCACGAAGAGTCAGACACGACTAAATGACTAAACAACAACAACAGGATCCCACAGCATTGTCCCTACTGCAGATCTATTGATGTTAAAATGAAGAAATCTGGCCCAGTTCTCCCAGCTTTGTGTCTTCCCTGCACAGGCACGTCATAATATCTTCCAGAAGCCATGGACTGCAGATGAATAAGCAGCCTATTCTGCTTGGTCTTCTGCATGGCTAGCAATCAAGTAATCCTTCCAGGATAATGTACTTTTGTAAGCCTTGGGGATGAGGCTTTGAATATTGTGCATTTGGCAAATAAAGTGTGGTGCTTTTAAACAAATTAGGACAGAAGTATTGCCCTTTTGGATTGGACCCAGGTCTATATAATCCAGTTATGGCTACCTGGAAACCTAAGCATGAAATTTATGGCCATCGCTGCCATCCAGCACTGCAGTGCATCTCAACATGGAAGTTCCTTTGAGCTATTTTGGCTAATAGCCATTTGACAGACATGCCCTCTTTGTAAAAATTTATTAGAGAACTTGCATCTCCTTGTGCCTTTTACAGCCTGCCTCTATCTCCACCTGCTGGATCAGACTAAAGGCTTATCTAACTCACCATTCTGTTTCCCACAGTATAGTCAACCAGATGCCCCAGGAAAGCCTATAAATAGGTCATCATCAGTGGTAGGGACAGGTGAATCTGACGATTTAGGTTTCTCTCAGCTGCTCATTTCCCCAATCTTTAAATTCACTTCTTCACACATCTATATCAGTTTGTTTTATATATATAATCTTTATTATTATTACTCATTCAATTTCTCTCAATATGCACATTTTTGAAGGTACTTTCTCCTAATGCATTTTTGTATGTTATTTTCCCTCTATGCATTTTTATGCACACTTTAATATATGCATTTTTGTAGAATTTACTTGACTGCAGAACTGCCTTACAAAATTCAGAGGAGTGAAAATGCTGAAGGAAGTCTGTGTCCTGGTTCACCATTGTTTTTTAAAGTGTGAATTAGACAGGCTTAAAAGCACAGGTGTCAGGACTACCGGTAGTAGTCAATCTGGCCAGGGCCGCAGGGTCTGATCCAACATCGGTCATAATTGTACCCAAGCGATCGAGCGTATGCTGGGGAGCCCCTGGTACAGGCGATGAACGCAAAGCCTGAGACAGACCTCTGATTACCCTTTTGGAAGGAAGAGCAGGTCTCAGATTCTGTTTAATAGGCATCACGATTTTCAGAAACAAATAAAATTAGCAAAACTACAGAATAGAACTCAATAGTGTTGTTGTTGTTTAGTCGTTTAGTCGTGTCCGACTCTTCGTGACCCCATGGACCATAGCACGCCATAGTACTGCACTCACATAGAACTCAAACATTCACATAGAACTCAATAGTACTGCACAGTTAAAATGGCGGCCCTGCCAAAACAAGCGAGGCAGCGGCGAGCTTCGGCTCAAGGTGCTGAAGCCCCTTGGGAGGAAAAGGGGAACAGGAGAAGGCAAGGTGGGGAATAAACGGGGAGAATATAGACTAAAGGGGAAAACAGAAAAAAGGGGGAATAAAGGAAACAGATCACCATAAGCGTCGAGGTAGATCACTCTCTCTTTCGGCTCGTAACGAACACGTTGCTAGTGTTGCAATGCACTGACCAAAAGAGGAAGTTCTGAGTCTCATGCATGGGCATATATAGGTCCCTTGATCAGTTTAGCTAGCATCCCATTGGTCTGATTCAACCCAGCATCAAGGGAACTACCAATCGGGTGTTGTGGCTATCCAATTGTACCCACCCACAACACAGGATTCGGTAGCCAGGTCGCACTGCAACACGTGCCCTCTTTGAGGGAGAACACTATTTGCTCAAAGAGAATTTCTGGAAGAAATTCCCTTCTATGGACTCTTAGAGCATTTCCATTATGATTTTTTGTGTGTGGCAGAAATTGACATTTGTAAACCAGGAAGCACAACAGGAATAATAGCCAGAAATGGATTCTGACCCACTAGGTATCCTCACCAGATAATTAGAGCAAATAATTCTATTGAACAAAATATAGTTATTATCCCAGAGTTCATTGTGCTCCAGCAAGATTAAAGAACACTGGGTTGCCACTTTTTGTCCCCGGGGGTAAAATAATCCCAGTAATTACACTATATTATCTAACCACTGTGGCTCGTATGTATCGTCTCTAATGATTGCTGAGCTCTTCCACAGATCATTTAAATACATAAAATAAGCAGTTGCCAATACTTTTTTATTCCTTTTGTACAGCAAGTGGTAACTACTTTGCCTGATAAAGAGCTGATGTTTAGCAGCAGGATACGCCGTGCACTTTGAAGAAAATTAAATGTTATGTTATTCATGGTAGTTATGACACCTACTTTACTCATAAGCTTTTAACTACAGGGATTTGAAAGCAGTGGTTTTTCAATGGATAACATTTAGAATTATGAGTTTTCGGATGAGAGTTCAGTTGCTGTGTGGCAAATGCACAGATGAAGTGAAATCACTCATTTAGCAACAAAGTTAACAGGAGTTATTTTCTGGTACAGTAAAATGTTTGCAACCATCCCCTGTGTTACAAGAAATGTACAAAAGGACAGCAGCCTGTTTAAAACCATTTATGCAACAGCTCAGCAGCACCATCCCCTGCTGGCAGGAATTTCTTGGTGGACCAAACTTGACAGCTGGGTAGGGAGGCCCCCCTGTCACTCAATTGATGCCATAATGATATCAGGTGATGCTGCACTTTGAAGCACCGATTGTTGGGACTTCAAAGCATAAACCCTTTGGAACTTAAGCCTTGTGCCTTGGTCAATGAGAGAGAACTGCTTTCACCGCTTCTTCCTCCCTGCATTGCTCCTTAAACTTTCTGATTTCAGGTGTCTTAAGATGCAGTCCAAAGTTTCGCGAATGATCCAATGTGGCTCCTTTAAATGTCTCGTTTTGGAGGTTCAAAGGAGCAGCATGAAGCAGGTTGCAAAGCCATTTGCAAGCAGCTTCACATTGCTCCTTAATAGGGTTGCCAGACTCAATAGAGGACAGGACTTCTGTGCTTTTAATTGCCCTGCTCTCTTTTGAGTCTGGAAACCCTACTCCTTGAACCTCTGAAATCAGGTTTAAGGAGCAGGACAGGGAGGTAAGAAATGGCTTCCATTCAAAGGAAACTGCTTCCCCCTCAGGAAGCAAAGCGTATGCTTACCACCCATGATGAGCAGGTGGGAGAATACCTGGCTCTAGCAAAGGAACCAAAAAAGCTTGGCCCCTGCCTCAAATACCTTTCATAACAGGACTTTTTCATATAAATACTTCACTCCTATACTGTTTGCATCGCTTGTTTCATCTTGGTTCCTTGACACCTCAAATAAACAATAAATTTGGATACCGGAATGATTTTAGTCAATTAAAATTTCAAATTAATCATTATGTTAAATTTCATTCTCCTAGCTTTTCATCCAAGTATGAATTAAGTTTATTTAAAATTAACAAAGGCAAATTGGTCCTTTGAGTGATTTTCTCCCTTTGCTATTTAGATTTCAGTTTGTTTTCTTAAGAGGAAAAAAAAGTCTTGCTTATTTGACTGTTTTGCCTCCTATTGACAGTGCTGCCTAATTAGCTCTACATTAATTTGTATTTTTCTATACAGCACAGCAGATTGTTGGAGTCCAATTAACATACTGATATACTGTGTGTGTGTGTGTGTACATTGCTAGCCTAATTTTGCTTCCCAGTATTTTTTATAGCCATTTGCCTAGGATCTTGCAAAAGGGGTCTAAGGTATAAAGTAACTGTCTCCAAATGGAAGCCTTGATAGTGGGTCTGATCCCCTCAATTCAGAATGCAAATACAGAGGGGAAAGCTTTCATATGAATGCAGACACAAGACAAGAGCCAACTAGGTTTAGACACTGTGGATGGAGAAATATACCAATTTCAGTTTCTCATTTTCCCACTCTTATGTTCATTTCACCCCACTTTTGTATACGTTCCTGATTTGTTGATTTTAATCATATGAAACTTTGTACCCATTTTGGGCCATGTTTCTCCTAATACAGTATATGCACATTTGGTATGCAATTCTACTTATATAGATAATATGTGCATGCCATTTCCCCAGTGGAACAGTGTCCCTCACAAGGGCGTAGCCAGGATCAAAACTAGGGGGGGGGGCAAGACATGATCATTCAGGGGCGGGGCCACAAAGTGCGAACGTGGGCGGGGCTACAGGGCCAGCTGGCCTGACGACATCGTGGTGGCGGCGGCAGCGGCAGCGGCCACCTTGTGCTTCTGGGGCTGGCAACGGCAGCGGCTACCCTGCTTGGCTGGAGAGGACGGGAGGGTCGGGCAGGCAAGAGGGGGTGACAGGGTGGGCGAGGGCAAGGCAAGGCACGGCCGCAGTCACGACGGCTCCGAGGCGTTGCTGCATATCAGCATAATATTTCAACCATGTTGTGGGTTCAAGCCCCACCTTAGGAAAAAATTCCTGCATTGCAGGGAGTTGGACTAGATGACCCTTGTGGTCCCTTCCGACTACAATTCTATGATTCTATTGATATATTGCCATAGCATATGCATCATTCTGCTTTCTTGAATTGTCCTACTCCTAGGCATAGCAGCCAACTCCTAGAGGCCTAGGTGCCTCCCCCCCCCCAATTACTAGTAAATACCGTATTTGAAAGAGTCATCCCCCCCCCATGTTGATGGGCTTTCTATGTGGGGCTTATCTGCCCCCCCCCCAGTATTTTATTAAGGATGGAAGAGGGAGGGAAGGAAGGAATAATAGAGAGAGGGATACCTCATATTTGTGGGTGCCTCTGGGTGATGCTGTGAAGCTGGAACTCTGCAGCAAGATGATGGGAGGGTTGGGCAGGGGAGAGGGGGTGGCAGGGCGGGCGAGGGCGAGGGAAGGCACGGCCGCAGTCTCGATGGCTCCGAGGCGTTGCTGCATATCAGCATTATATTTCAACCATGTTGTGGGTTCAAGCCCCACATTGGGGAAAAATTCCTGCATTGCAGGGGGTTGGACTAGATGACCCTTGTGGTCCCTTCCGACTACAATTCCATGATTCTATTGATATATTACCATAGCATATGCATCATTCTGCTTTCTTGAATTGTCCTAGGCATAGCAGCCAACTCCTAGAGGCCTAGGTGCCTCCCCCCCCCAAAAAAAAAATTACTGGTAAATACTGTATTTTAAAGAGTCATTCCCCCCCCCCATGTTGATGGGCTTTCTATGTGGGGCTTATCTGCCCCCCCCTATTTTATTGAGGATGGAAGAGGGAGGAAAGGAAGGAATAGAGAGAGGGATAACTCACATTTGTGGGTGCCTCTGGGTGACGCTGTGATGCTAGAACTCTGCAGCAAGAGGAAGATACCGGTACACCTGTACAGGAGCCTTGTAAGCAGCTTTCTCTCTGCTTGATTTACAGCAGGCACGTCCAACAGGTAGATTGTGATCTACCAGTAGATCACTGGATGTCTGTGGTAGATCACTGCTAGATCACTGGCACCCCTAAAAAAGCTCACCCAAAATTTTCCTCCTCCCTAAAAAAAGCTTAACTATGACCTGAAGCCCTAAACAAAAATGGGCCTCCCTCCCTCCTAAAAGAAGCTCAACAAGTTTGACCTAAACCCCCCAAAACAGGGCTTCCCTTCCTTAAAAAAACTCAACAGCTTTGACCTGAACCCCCCAAAAGGGGGTAGATCACTCCCAGTTTTTAACTCTGTGAGTAGATCAGAGTCTCTTGGGAGGTGGCCACCCCTGATTTACAGTATACAGATGCAGGAGGAGGGGCAGACTGGAACACCACTGCTTTTTATAAACAGCCCCCCCCTTCTTATTCACTTCCTTTTAGCCTTGCAGGGCCACCTTAGTCAAATTGAATCCTCTGCAACCTCATTAAATCGCCAATAGAACTGTTAATGCGATCCCTGAATGCCCATTAACAACTCCCACTGAATAACAATAGGGTGAATAGGGTGAACCTTGCCTGAAGGCATATTCTGCTCCATTGTCTTAACTGCTTAAGTACCGGTAGCCACTTTGCTTTATTTATTTGATGTGTTTTTGTTACAGCTGTGTTCCCGCCCCCTAAAGCAAAGCCCTTTCCACTTCAGTTTTTGGAGGGGCAAAGTATTGGTTATGGTCTGTAAAATACAATAATTTTTTGCTTCTAGGGGGGGCAGCTGCCCCCTCCTGCCCCCCCTGTCTACACCCATGGTCCCTCAGGAGGTTGTGGGCTCTCCTTCCTTGGAGGTTTTTAAGCAGATGTTGGATAGCCATCTGCCATGGCTGCTTTAGTTGAGATTTCTGCATTGCAGGGGGTTGGACTAGATGACCCTTGGGTTACCCTCCAACTCTACATTTCTTTGATTCTATAATGCAATGCCCTTTTGTACATGGCTTCAACCAATATATGCATTTTGGTGCACAATGGTGCACTTTTCACCAACAGATACATTCTTTGGTTGCAGAAGAAAAATTCAGAGAAGTTGGGATTTCAAAGGTGGACCATATTTCAGGTCTGGGAACTGTGAATTTGGTATGTTTGCACTCTAATGCAAACCAAACAGATTTCTGCCCCATCTGTACATCAAGGCTTTGGACTTATTGAAGGCAGAGACAGGTGCTAAATGGAATGCCTTTTTTGTCAACTGACAAGCCCTTCAAAAGCAATTTGCAGTATGCCTGAAGCGTCTGCTGCTCAGATGGAAAGATTTATATATGTACCGTGTGTGTGTGTGTGTGTGTGTGTGTGTGTGTGTGTGTGTAACAGTATCACTGGGTGTTCCTGAAGTCCCACATTAGGCCCATGACAATTAGAATATCCACACTTTGCACTGATCCATAAGAACAGAGGAAGTTTATTGCTAGATCAGGCTGAAGGCCCATCCAGTTCAGTTCTCACAGTGGCCAACCTATGGGAAATGCAGGTAGTGCCTGAGTGTGTGATTCCTAACAACTTGCATTGAGAGGCATACTGACAATGGAAGCAGCACATCACCCTTGTGGACAGCCACCGTTATCTTTATCCCCCATGTGGCTGCAGAAGTCTGCCTGTAATCTCTTAGTAGAGATGGTGCAGAAGTTTGCCCGAACTTTTCTTGGAAATGGATTTCTTTAAAAGTGATCTCGAAAGAGAGATGAGCTCTCAGGAATCCCCAAACCATTTGCTGGCTGGGATCAATATTTGGACCTGAAAAGGATTTGTGGGAAAGAGTCCCTGGTGGTTTGCTAGTCTCTAAAGCATCCTTTTGATTCCTCTCTTTACTTATTGGTGAGCAGAGAGCGCAGAAGGTGGCAATGACTGCAGTGGGAAACAGGGCTAAGGAAGATTTATCTTCCCATTCCCTCTCTGCCATCCTAACATGCTTCAGAGTGTGTCAGGCCTGGCAGGAATGGATGGAGAGTGGGGATGGCATCAGCACTGGGTTTAGGTGTTGCCAGCAGTTCCCCTGCACCAAGAAAGAAAGATTCCACCTAAACATTAGGAAGAACTTCCTGACAGTAAGAGCTGTTCGACAGTGGAACTTGCTGCCAAGGAGTGTGGTGGAGTCTCCTTCTTTGGAGGTCTTTAAGCAGAGGCTTGACAGCCATCTGTCAGGAATGCTTTGATGGTGTTTTCCGCTTGCAGGGGGTTGGACTGGATGGCCCTTGTGGTCTCTTCCAACTCTATGACTCTAGGTGCAAAATTACAACTACCACCTATGTTTACTGAGAGTTAGAAGGGTTGCCAAATTTTGTCCCTGATCAGGACACCATGTTACCAAAGATGGTTTTTTTAGTGTAAGAAGATCCAGCTGGGCCTCATGACTTGAGACTGAACAACCCTGCTGGATCAATCCAGTGGCCTATCCTGTCCAGCATCCAATTCTCACAGTGGCCAATTATAGTTGCCCATGGGAAGCCTGCAAGCAGGACCTGAGCACAGCAAAACTCTCTCATCCTGCTGTTTCCAGCAACTAATATTCAGTAGCAATACTGTCTCTAAGTGTGGAAGCAGAGCAGAAGCCACCATAGCTAGCAGCTGTTTATAACCTTCTCTGTGAATTGATCTGATCCTATTTTGAATCCATCCCAATTGGCTGATTACCATTCTATGGCTTTCAAACGTGCTTGTGATCGTAGGGTGGTGGTTTTTTGTTTGTTTCTGTTTCTGTTTCATAAGGTATTTTGTATTTTTATTTTGTATTCTTATTTTGTATTCTTATTTGTATTCTTATTAAGGTATTTTGTATTCTTATTTTGAATTTTTCTGTTGTGAACCATCCTGAGATCTTCAGATGAAGGGCGCTATACAAATTTAATAAGTAGAACAACAACATTTGTAGATGCGGCAGTTTAACTTTTTTAAAGATGTGCCACGTGTTTTAAATGGTTCCAAATTGCCTTTAAATGTTTTCAATATGTTGTTATTTATTTGAAATCAGACTGGGAGGAAGGACAAAGTTGAAAATGTAAGAACCTGCTTAGATGTTTTATTACAATCAAGCAGTGTATAATTTTTTAATAAAATGCAATAGAACAAATAAGGGAACTCTGACAGCCCTTGCTCATACTAGCTGGGATATTCCCTCAGGCCCTAAGCTTAGGGGATGCTCTGAGGCTGCATAGATCCCTTCAGCATTTTCTCAGTATCACAAAATCCTGCTCCGTTTGGTATATTTTTTTAAAAAAAATCTGGCCCCAAAATGATAATGGAAAGGTGGGCAGGTTTATTTCCAGAACTCAGCTGTGTGGAAATGGTTCCCTCCACAGGCCCTACTCCTACAGCTTTTTCACATGAGGAATGATTCCCTTTCCAGCAAAGAAGCACATGCACACACATCAAGGAAGAGGGAAATGAAAATATGTAGATCTTTATCTAGACTTTCCCCTATGTTCTTTTCCTTTCATGTGAATTGAAAGAACATGCAATTTTAGTCACTGAATGTAGCAGCATGAAATAAACATAGATAGGTAAAGGGGAGGAATTCTTGTGAAGGTCACTAACGGCATAAATACCTGTGTCTATTTATAAAAGATAAAACAAGTTTGCATAGAGAACGTCTTCCTCAAGGCTTGACAGAAATGGAACAAAACGCTTGTCAAATGAAGGGAAGGGAAGGGGGGGGGAGGACCACACAATCTCACTTTTCTTCAGCTGAAATTACCTACCTGCATAATTTGGGTTAGGGAGCATGATATAATAAATCTCTTTAAAGAAAATCTGCTGGTAAGTGATTACGGTATGTTATGCTGCTTAGGATAAAAGGGAACAGAGTTCCCATAGTGATAGGTACTGTATTTGCTTTTAGTAAACACACAGAGAGAATGTGAATATAACCCAGAGTCATAGGCCTAGTTCTCTCAAAGAACAGGTGAAGCAGTCATAATGCTGATTCTTGGTTGTAGCAGAGAGCTCACCTGACTAAAAATTCCCCTAAAAATTCCCCGCACACAGAAATCTAGCATGGCAAGGATTGCTTACACCCCAGATTTCTAAATACAGGAGTTCTTTTATTTAATAAAGAGGAGCCTTCATTTACATGAACCCCACATGCAGTCTGAAGAACTACAGCCCCAAACTAGGTTTGGTGTTTTTTTATGAGCTGGATCACAGACAAAGGGGAAGAATATTACTGATGAAGATGGCTGAAAAATAAAGTACAGATAAAGTACAGCAAGTGATTCTAATCCATTAGAAAATGATGTAGGGGATCCCATCATGACCACAAAAATGAGACAGACTCCCATCTTTAGACTCAGTATACCACCACAGGTTATATGATGGGTTTTTGGGAGAGGCAAAACTTGGGTACTGAGTCAAAAAATGAACAAGTGAGAAAGATTTATTTTACAGAACTTAATTGGTAAAACAAAAGATGTGCCAGGAGATAATAATAATAATAATAATAATAATAATAATAATAATAATAATACTTTGCACAGTCAGGATTCTAAATCTTTTGGGTAGCCTCCCTAAGTACAGGAGACTCCTCGTTTCACACATTTCCCCTCAAAATTGTGGAAGCCTATAAACAATGTTAAAGTGATGTGACAGAAGGGTCAGGGCTTGGCTGCCTGTCCTTGCTACCCCTTTATGAGATTGCTTACATGTGAAAAAATTGAGCAATAGGGCTTGTGTTTCAGCCATTTCCCATGGTTGTCTATCAGAAGGCTGAGGTGCTGGGTGCCTGTGTATCAAGACAGAAGCACGCACACACACATGCAAAAACATACAATTTTATTTCTGTATCTTGGTTTCATTGGCCAAACTATTTAAACTATAAAGTGTGTGTGTATTTTAGTGTGTGTGTGTCCAATTTGCTGAATCTTCCTTGTGTGCCAGATTATGGCTGAATGCAACTCCAAAATTCTGAACAGAGCAGAAAGAGAGATAATTGTGATATTGCACATGTGTGCGTGCAGTGATTTATTGTTATATCTGCCTGTGACAGAACCTCTTTTAGATTTTAATTAATCCCACTTAGCATTTAAGTGTCCTATATATCTGCCAACGTGGGTTTAATTCCTGGTTGGTGTTTATTAGCAAGATAATTGTGCTTATTACTTAAGCATAGTGCCTCTCTGGCAGTCAGCCCAGATGGGGACTTTTATCTTCATTGTATCAGGAGGGGCAGGGGGGAAGGGAGAAGAAGAGTTGGATTAATTTCAAGCAAAGCAGATGTTTTATCCATTAGTGGGAACTTCATAAAATGCTGTAATCATAAAAAGTCAGTTTGCACCCCGTGCACATTCCGGTCGCGAGTATTAGCAGAATGAAAAAGCAGCAAATTCGCCCATTGTGAGACTGAACATTGTCCTTGGTATGTTTAACACATTACACAGAATGAGCTGATAGACTGAAGTGGCTTGGCCTCTGGCCTCGATTCTACCACTTCATTCTGCAAATGGAGATGGTTCAAATTTTTGAAAGTTTCCCATATTGAACGTAAACAAATACTGTAACTGGCATACTGAAACAAGGCAACAAACCTTAGACCTCTCACTCTGGTGCACTAGTTCACTAATATAATAATAATAATAATAATAATAATAATAATAATAATAATAATAATAAATTTATTTATACCCTGCCCATTGGCTGGGTTTCCCCAGCCACTCTGGGCAGCTCCTAACAGAATATTTAAAACACAATAAAACACCAAAAATTAAAAGCTTCCCTAAACAGGGCTCCCTTCAGGTGTCTTCTCAACGTCAGATAGTTGTTTATTTCCTTGACATCTGATAGGGCATTCCACAGGGCGGGCGCCACTACTGAGAAGGCCTTCTGCCTGGTTCCCTGCAATTTTACTTCTTGCAGTGAGGGAACTGCCAGAAGGCCCTTGGCACTGGACCTCAGTGTCCAGGTAGAACGATGGGGATGGAGACGCTTCTTCAGGTATACTGGGCCAAGGCTGTTTAGGGCTTTAAAGGTCAGCACTTTAAATTGTGCTCGGAAACATACTGAGATCCAAAAGTGTGCATATAAGAAAAGATACATTAATCATAAGTCTTGTATGTTATGGTACCATTATAGGTGGGTGGGAAACATGTACTGCTCTATATTTCAATATGTCCATTGTTATAGTATGCCATATATACAACAAAATCCAAATAAAAATTATTTAAAAAGGAAAAGAACGTGTGTGAATTTTTGCACGTGTCTTTGACTGCATACACACCCAGGGGCACCTTAAGGTTATCTGGCACCATGGTGCAGGGATCCCTCAGGCGCCCCCGCCCCCACCCTCATGTTTCCCTCCAGGCGGGCAGCATCTCTCCCTCGGGCCCCTCTGCAGCCCACCTCGCTCCCCCCACGCCGCCATGGCGCGCCTTCTGCTTCTTGCCCGTCGCGGGCAGGACCGATGATGGCGACGCCAGACTCGCGCTCCGCCGGGCAGGGCCAGACGCAGCGGGCAGCTGGAGGGGGCGGCCCAGCGGGCGGGGATGCTGCCAGCTGTGCTCCGCCTCCGCCTCTGCCTGCTCGGCAGAAACGGCTGCGTGGCGCTGCTGTCCAGGGAGCCTTGGCTGCCTCGCCAATGGGAGGCTCGTGGCCAGCTTCCCCACAACGGCGCCCGCAGCCCAAGAAGAGGCGGGCAAGGGCGGCGCTGCCGGCGGGGCTTGAGGCGGCTCCTCCGGCAGGGAGAAGGCTCCGGGCGCGGCACGGCCTGGCGGAGGCCCTCCAGAACTTGCCGCCGTGGCGCCTTGCGCCAGTAGCCTCTATGGCTAAGACACCCCTGTACACACTACACAGTTAAAGCCTGTTTAAAGTACATTGCTTCACTCGAAGAATCTTGGAAACTATTGTTTACCTCTTGCAGCAATCTATAGCTCTTGGGTTTCTTTGGGGAAAGTCATTTGCTTTAGACATTTGGTGTGTATGCAGCTCCTGTCTCTGAACGATGAGGGGCTGCAGGAAGCCCAGCAAATTCCTTGGATTTGATTCCCTTGGAATGAAGGTTATTGGACTGGTAGTGTTTTCTGTGGTACTTTATTTTCGCATATCTACAGGCCAAACATAAGGTGGAGCATTACCACAGTTAGGGATGCTTCACAACATCTGAAGGGCACCACCTTGGCCTCCTCTGGTGTATAGGATTTCACTATTAGGCCATCTTTCCACACTTACTGGAGAGCAAATCCCACTGAACTCAATTGGTCTTACTTCTGGGGTGACATGCATAGGAAATCACTATAATATATGACGGTTCCACCCCCCCATAATGTCTCGAGACTTTCTATGTGTAATATGCAGTGCAATATAATAAGGTGTATTTCCAGTCTACAACTATTTGTCTTTGTGGGTAATGATAACTCTTAAGCTATTTAAGAGCCCATTTTAGTATTGCAATGAAAAGGATTCACCTTTTAAAAGAAAAAGAAAGACCAGCCATCTTAGCAGGATAGATTGTGAAATCACAATCTTTTCACCGAGTTCTTAAAATTGCCCATGTCGCAGAAATAAATACCTACGATCAGATTGGTCTCCTGTGCAATGATATCTCCAAATAATGTATAAGCACCATAGGGGTTTTTTTTGGGGGGGGGGCAGAAATTAAGTTGTCAGAGGAAACACAACGAGAATTTGTTTTGCATTAATGTTGCTATCCACTCTGTTGTGTAAGCTCCTTCACTGCAACATATTATTCATAGTGTTATCCATTGTCATAATGAATAGGCAGGAGAACAGAGAAGGAAAAAGAATACTTTTTTATTTTTTTTTATTTTTCATCCAACCCTAATTTCTGCCCTGCAAATAAATTTTGTTCTTATTTGTTTTAGCCTCAAAGCATAAAAATACAACATTCCAATGCTATAGAAATATTTTGAGCTGATGGAGCATGAAATGTCTTGTGCTCATGTTGTTGCTTGGTGTCCTGTGCCAGGTAAATAGGGGCAAGGCAACTCTATGCCACTGCATAGAGGGTCACAATACCTCTAACACAGCCTGTGGCCATGATTTACACTTCACTGCTGTAGGTCGCTTTGTAGTGACTAGAACACCTTAAGAGTGTGACGCAGTCCTTTCATGCCCCTTCCATTCCATCCAGTTCTGTGCTGGATAGAAGCTTTTTGCATCACTACTATACTTCATTTGCATTTTTAATTGTTATTTCCGGAGTAATGAGTAGTGCTTTCAGGATGTTTGTCTTGGAGTTGAGCCAAGGTGCATAGCTGCCAAGTTTTCCCTTTTCTCATGAGGAAGCCTATTCAGCATAAGGGAATTTCCCTTAAAAAAAGGGATAACTTGGCAGCTACAGTTAGAACTGGATATGGAACAACTGATTGGTTCAAAATTGGGAAAGGAGTACGACAAGGTTGTATATTGTCTCCCTGCTTATTTAACTTATATGCAGAATTCATCATGCGAAAGGCTGGACTAGATGAATCCCAAGCCGGAATTAAGATTGCCGGAAGAAATATCAACAACCTCAGATATGCAGATGACACAACCTTGATGGCAGAAAGCGAGGAGGAATTAAAGAACCTTTTAATGAGGGTGAAAGAGGAGAGCGCAAAATATGGTCTGAAGCTCAACATCAAAAAAACCAAGATCATGGCCACCGGTCCCATCACCTCCTGGCAAATAGAAGGGGAAGAAATGGAGGCAGTGAGAGATTTTACTTTCTTGGGCTCCTTGATCACTGCAGATGGTGACAGCAGTCCCGAAATTAAAAGACGCCTGCTTCTTGGGAGAAAAGCAATGACAAACCTAGACAGCATCTTAAAAAGCAGAGACATCACCTTGCCGACAAAGGTCCGTATAGTTAAAGCTATGGTTTTCCCAGTAGTGATGTATGGAAGTGAGAGCTGGACCATAAAGAAGGCTGATCGCCGAAGAATTGATGCTTTTGAATTATGGTGCTGGAGGAGACTCTTGAGAGTCCCATGGACTGCTAGAAGATCAAACCTATCCATTCTTAAGGAAATCAGCCCTGAGTGCTCCCTGGAAGGACAGATCGTGAAGCTGAGGCTCCAATACTTTGGCCACCTCATGAGAAGAGAAGAATCCTTGGAAAAGACCCTGATGTTGGGAAAGATTGAGGGCACTAGGAGAAGGGGACGACAGAGGACAAGATGGTTGGACAGTGTTCTCGAAGCTACGAACATGAGTTTGACCAAACTGCGGGAGGCAGTGCAAGACAGGAGTGCCTGGCGTGCTATGGTCCATGGGGTCACGAAGAGTCGGACACGACTAAACGACTAAACAACAACAACAACAACTTGGCAGCTATGCCAAGGTGTCCTGATAAAATTTTGGATCGTGTTCTTTTTCTTCACTCCCACTTTCCCAGAGGTTTTATCTCCACCACTTGTTTTGTGCATTATAAGCAGCATTTCCCCCAAAATGATTAGTGGGGCATATGAATGATGCAAAATGATGGCCTGGCTGCCAACACAGGAAAAGGAGGAGTAGAAGGGAGTGTGGTCCCATCAATGGCAGGCAATTCCACATCCATCTGGTCTAGGCCACTAACAGTCTTACCTTCAGTTCATCCAGTCCAATTACTGAGGCAAGATAACAGTCCAGCACTTCCACTGCCATACTTGGCTAAAGGGGAAAGGGGCTATTTGGTGGTGAATCAGCTGGCACCCGCCTTGAGGTCATTTAAGTCTCCTGGCTCTTTTTATACTACCCTATTATATCATGGCATGTATATATATATATATATATATATATATATATATATATATATATATATATACAGTATATAGTTTTAGTTGGCTTAATGTGATTTTAACACAATGAAAGACTGTAAAACTTAAGAGATCAACCCAGCAATAAAAACAGCACCAGTAAATGCACCACAAAACCAGAATTTTTAATTATTATTTTTTGCAAAATTCAGTTATTGCAAAACAAAGGCCAAAGGGCCACGGTAATCTGCCAGGCAACTGACTTTGGATGTCAAATGCAGGGAATTTTCAGGACTCATATGCCTGAGTTCTGATTTTTACTCTCACCACCAGACAGCTTTGATAGCAATGGCCTAGACGAACCACTGGTCTTACTCAGAATAAATAAGCAGATGTGTAAATAATAGAGATCAATTTCCATGGCACAGCAGTGGACAGACTGAGATTTCCAAGCGCATACTTTAGTAGGAATTAATGATAAAATTATGCAGGAAGGAAGGAAGAGGTGCAGTAGTCTCTGAGTGGTTATTCTAATGCAGCGTTTAGAATTCCACACACCATGCAATAAAAATAGCACACTATATAAATGCCAGTTTGCTTTTTTTTTTCATTAAAAAAGGTAGCATTCTGAAACACATGAGACATTTATCATTCAAAGTTACTTTGCCTTGTCTCTTTCCTGAAAGCCTACGGAACATACAATGAAACCATCTGAGGTAATCCGGTGGCAGCTCGAAGTGATGGATCTCTCTTTGTAGAATCATAGAGCTGTCAAATTATAGAACGTGAGAAGAGCCTGCTGGATCACACAAATGGCCCATCTAGTCCAGCATCCTATTCCCACAGTGGCCAACCAGATGCTTGTGGGAAACCAGGAAGCTGAACAGGAGCACAAGAACACTCTCCCCTCCTGAGGTTTTCAGCAACTGGTATTTAAAAGCATTGCTGACTCCAACTGTGGAGGGAGAGCATAGTGATTATGGCCGGTAGCCAGCGATAACCCAGTCCTCCACGAAATTGTCCAATGCGTTTTTAAAGCCATCCAAGTTGGTGACCATCACTGCCAACTGGAAGAACAAGTTCCGTAGTTTGACTATGCACTCCAGTATAAACACCTGCTTGATGCAGGCCATTCAGAGCTTTAGAGCAGAGGTCGGCAACCTCTGGCCCATGGGCTGGATACGGCCCATGTAGGCCATTTATCTGGCCCATGGGCCGCCCGTGAACTGAGCTGCCTGCTCGGTGAGTCCCCTGCGTGCTGCGCTAAACCAGTGCAGTGTGGTGTGGGGGCTTGCCGAGCGGCGCCGGAAATGGTGCCTGCACCTGCACAGACGCAGGAAATTGTGTCTGTGCATGCCCAGATGCCGGAAATCATTTCTGCACAGGCACAATTTTCAGCGTCTGTGCAGCCGCAGAAGCGACTTCCAGTGCTGCGCCTGTCCGGCCCACGGACAATGTCCGTGGGAACGATTTGGCCCATGGCCAGATAACCTTGCCAACACCTGCTTTAGAGCATTCCCAATCGATAGCTGCCCAGGCCCCAGATTGTGTTTGAAGACCTTCAGTGACAGAGAACAAACCCATTCCCATTAGGTAATTGATGCCATACCATCAATTTTTATGTATTCTTATTGCAGGCAACAAAAAAGACCTCTGATGGTTCCAGGTTTCTGATACACCTGGTTGCTGGACAGAAAATTGGTAATATACATTTCTTTGTTCATTCGTGTATTCCTCCTCCTCCTCCTCCTCCTCCTCCTCCTCCTCCTCCTCCTCCTCCTCCTCCTCCTCCTCCTCTTTTCCTGTTTAAAATTTGGTCCTGCATTTAAACATAAGTGATATTCAGAGACTGGACCTACATCTTGAATGGAATTTTCCTTTATTTTCAGACCAGATGAACACCAATATGCTGGCTTGCACCCATCACTAGTTTTGATGTATGCTATAGTAATATACCATAGTTTTGCAGAAGGGAAAACAAATTGGATCCATAGGAAGTCAACCATAACTTCAGAGCTGATGGTGTTTGAGGCTTTAATATTGGGCTAGTTAGAGCATCTTTGGTTTCTGGAGGCATTAAAACAACTTCTAATTGAATAAACCTTGAGAGTAAAAATGAGATTTTTATTGATTGGGGAGAGAATGGGGCCTGGGAAGCCAAATACATTTTTACACACATATATAGTTCAAAGGGAACAGAGCTGCTCACAGCCTGCTCTCTTCCTTAACCCACTCCTGAGCTAGCTGCTGGCTATTCAGTACGAATCACTTCCATGCTGATTCGTACAATAGCTCACACTTGAAGGTGGCCAATAATTCAATTAGCCTGACTGAATTCACAGTTGTGTTTTATCTTAATAATACAGTACTTGGAGCTGCAATTATTTCCGTTCACTCTTGTAAAAAAAAAAAAAGAGCCACATACTGAAAGAAGAAGCCATCAAAATAAAATGAGTGGCATCTATTAATTGTATCATACAAAAGGGTATTGAAATGCTATTCTTTGAGAAGCAAAAGCAAAGAGAGAGAAAACACACTAACAAATGCTATGGATGCAGAAGGGCAAAAGGCCGACAAGCTCGATAGCTGAGTTTAAAACAAAAATCATTTTGTGATATCAGTTAGTATGCTTGGATTTTTGTGAAGACATGTTGCTTGCCCCTTGTTGATCGGGGGGATGGGGGACTCCTTTTCAACACAAGGCTCACAATCCTTCGTGGGCAACATTCTGGGGCTGCATACCAGTGGTTGGATGGGATCTAGGGATCAGGAAAAAAAATGATTCACTTTATATTTAAAGGTGAACTTACTTAATTTGCAGTTCCCAGAACTGTTTGTGAAGTTAAACACAGCCAACTTTCAAAATTTGCACTTTTCTGAATTTTGCAGTGCAGTTCTCCAGCAAAGGAATCTGTTCAAAAATGCTTATACCAGAGGGAAATGTGAGTATAAGGACACATTAGTGAAAACATAAGAAATGTCTTATGGGGGGGCGGGAGGTTGTAAAAAAGAAAAAGTGTGAATTAGGCAAAATTGCATACAATCATGTGTTTATGAGAAAAAAATTCACACTGATGAATTCACACTAAAATGCTGATGAGTTTTGAGGGGGGCTTAGTTTTTTTAAAATAAAATAAATCACAAACTGATGTCGAAATGTGGAGACCTAAACTGTGTTCTGACTTCTGTAAGTTTCTCCTTTTTCTAGTCTTCAGTTTATCCACACATCCCTAGTCAGATACAGAGGTGGGCACGGCAATGAGTGTGATTCTTACCTTTGTACCATGGGTTAAAAATGTAAAGCGACTCCTGACCATTAGGTCCAATCGTGACCGACTCTGGGCTTGCAGCGCTCATCTCGCATTATTGGCCGAGAGAGCCGGCGTACAACTTCCAGGTCATGTGGCCAGCATGACAAAGCCGCTTCTGGCGAACCAGAGCAGCACACGGAAACGCCGTTTACCTTCCCGCTGTAGAGGTTCCTATTTATCTACTTGCACTTTGACGTGCTTTCGAACTGCTAGGTTGGCAGGAGCTGGGACCAAGCAATGGGAGTTCACCCCGTTGCAGGGATTCGAACTGCCAACCTTCTGATCGGCTAGCCCTAGGCTTTGTGGTTTAACCCACAGCGCCACCCGCATTCGTATTACTGGAATGTAACACCCATGGGTTACATTCCAGTAATACAAATGTAAGACATTTCTGGACACATGTGAACACCCCCACATCTCCATGCTCCTTTCTGGCAAGCAAAAGGCATTGTCCCAGTTTAAGGGCACATTCTAGACAGACAAAAGCATTGAAGGATGGTGTGGTCTGTGGGACGGGTGTGGCTTGGAGTTACAAGGGCCAACAAGAGAGACGTGTCCACATTTGGCCACCAGGATGAGGCTCCCCAGCCCAGTGTACACCATTTTATACATTTTTTCTCTAAATACATTTTGTGTGCTTTTCAATAAATCCATATTGGTTTGTGTGCTTTGGGAAACAAAACCATGCCACAAAATTCAGAGCAGTGTGTGATATAATTCATTGTGCCGCAATCTGCAGGTGTCTGAGGCAGAAGCATTAGGTCATTTCACTTCAAGATGTGGACCAAACGAATTTCTCCTCCCTTTCTGTTTGCATGATAACTAATTATTTGGGATTTATGGCATCTTCACATGTAGCTAGTCATACGGCATAGGCTTAAATATATTCAGATTTAAATACATTCAGATATAAAGCTCTGTGCCTGAATAGCAACTGTTCCTGAAATTCTCTTTCATTCATGACAGGCTTGTGATATAGGCAGCAGGTTCAACACTGAACGTCTCAGCAAAGTCTCTGTGCAGCTTTGTTATAAAAATAAAAAGAGAGGCTGCATTCATGAATAAACAAAACTCCCATGATGCCGCAGTGAGTGAACACCAGCCGATCGGATATTGCAGACATATCACTCCTGACAGGGCTAAGCAATAGGTGATGGAGATAAGTGGGGTTGGAATAAAATGTGATTAATCCAGCCTTTTCGATTCTGTTTTGATTTTGAAAAACACAGAGCCAACTATTCATCTTCTGCCTCTGGAAGGAGTAAATCGGCTGATAAGCAAAAGTGAAATATAAGTGGGGTGCTGAAGAAGTCAAATGGCCATGTGTTCATAAACTGCTTATGCAAATCTGGAGAATGGGATTAAGAAGCCAATGGGAAAGGTTGCCCAATCTTAGTGACCATCAGAATTTATGCAGATAAGCACCCTGGAGGGAAATGATGATGCAAAAATAATAATAAAAATCATACGGACAGGCAAAGCAAATGAAAGAGCAAAAAGAATTTAGATTAGGAAGCCCAGGCTATTATACCACTGAAAAATTAAGGTCAGCTCTAGGACCAAAGAAAGCTGGTACTTTATGTTTTCCTTTTGACTTAGTGCATCACCAGTCAAGAGATAAGGTTTAAGAGGTGTTCAGAAAGTTTAGCTAAAATTTTGAAGAAATTTCTGCCCAGTGGGTGAAATCATATTATCCTCCTTGAATGATCTGTTGGTTGATTAGCCAGATTATATATATATATATCTGCAAAAAATTAATAGTTTTTAATTTTTATTTTTAAAAGAACATAGATTGCTCTTCTAATCCTAAAAACACACTTTACAAATTTTTCTGTTAGAATACACTGAATTCCCCTCAACTGGGGAAAGTATGAACATCAGAGAAAAACAAATAACAATATAGGGTGTTGTATTGTTTGAATCGGAGTAAGATTGCCATTACTAACTTAGGTTCATTAATTTCAATAGGGTCTCTTCTGAACCAATTAAGTTTAATACCACTCATAGAAACTATTTTTAAAATCATAAGATCATAAGAAGAGCCTGCTGGGTCAGCCCACTTGCCCATCTAGTCCAGCATCCATTTACAGTCATACCTCGGTTTAAGTACGCTTCGGTTTGAGTACTTTCAGTTTAAGTACTCCGCGGACTCGTCTGGAATGGATTAATCCACTTTCCATTACTTTCAATGGGAAAGTTCACTTCAGGTAAGTACGCTTCAGGTTAAGTACAGACTTCCAAAACCAATTACATTCATACTTCGGGTTAAGTATGCTTCAGGTTGAGTACTCCGCAGACCCATCTGGAATGGATTAATCCACTTTCCATTGCTTTCAATGGGAAAGTTAGCTTCAGGTTAAGTACACATCAGGTTAAGTACAGACTTCCGGAACCAATTGTGTACTTAAACTGAGGTACCACTGTATTTCTAGACATGCCTTGCCACCTGAGGGTGCCAAAGGCAGCTAATAATGCAAAAAAGAAGTGAGAACAGGAACTCTGCAAATGGATATATACCATTTAAAACCAACTGCTTAAAAATAGTTCAGGACAAACAAGGCTGCAGACCAAAGCAACTCAGCTAGAGAGATTTTTAAATGGTTGCCAAAAATAAATGTGTCCTGATAAGGTGCCAAAAACTCCATAAGGATGGTGCCAAGAGACACTGTTTCCTGGGACAGAAACCTGGGCATGATCACAGAGAGGACTCTCTGCCAAGTTCCCTTCAAAGGTGCCTCTGATACTGGAAGGATATGCTGGGGAGGCTCCTCCACTGCCTTCAAAGAATGGGCATGTGCTTCTCAAGGGTTCCTGACTTCAAACCATGTAGGGTAATAACCAGCACCTTGAATTGAACCTTTGAAGAGGTCAGAAAAAAAGGAGTCACCAGATCCAGGAGCTGCACCAGTCAGAACTTCAGCTTCAGCATTTTGAACCAGTTGAAGTTTCTAAATGTTCTTCAAAGGTCATCCTACATATAGGGTGCTATAGTGGTCCATATCAAAGGTAGCTAAGGCATGTGAATGTATAAGCCAATGTCCACCCACTATTCCTAAGTCCTTACACCGTGTAGGGACTCCCTTGCTAATAAACCTAGAACTCATGGACATGCAATGAAGCAGAATGTTGCAGGATTCAGGGCAGATGAAAGTATTTCTCCATACAGCACAACTATGGAACGCGCTCCCACAGGAGGCAGTGAGGGTCACCAACTCGGATGTCTTTAAAAGCAGATTTGACAAATTCAGTAACAAATTTGCTGGCTATGCTCTGCTGGCTATGCTCTGCCGCTACGCTTAGAGGTGGTATGCTTCTGAGAATCTTTTTGTGTTTGGGTGCTGCTTGGGGTTTTTCCACAGGCACCTGGTTGGTTATAGGATGCTGTCATGGACTGGCTTGATACAGATGAGTAGTGGGAGGCACCTGTTGGGGAACCCCCAAGGGAATCCCTAGGGAAGAAGGCTCAGAGCCAGGAGATTGGTAGTGGGACAACAATGAGTGGTCAGAGGGAGCAGACTGTGGGAGCAGGAGGTGCTGGAAGCTGAAGAAGCAACAGGCTTTAGCGAGCAGGAAGAGGCAGTCCAGAATCAGAGGCAGAAGTGGAAGCTTTGAAAAGGAGGGTGACCAAGAGGCAGAGATGAGGTAGGCCACTGAAGAAGTTAGGAAGTTTCCCCTTCCTGCTGTGACCAGCTCCCCTCCCCCCTGGTCTCCTAGAACACGTGGAACAATTAAAAGAGCAGAGATTGGCTGTTTTCCTTGCTTCTCAGTGAAGAGTTAACTTCACAGACACCATGTTTTTATTGCTGATGTACACTGGACTCCAGCTCCTGACACCAGGTGGGCTATTAGCCTGATCCTTCTTCTTCTTCTTTTCTTCTTCTTCTTCTTCTTCTTCTTCTTCTTCTTCTTCTTCTTCTTCTTCTTCTTCTTCTTCTTCTTCTTCTTCTTCTTCTTCTTCTTCCACACCCTCCAACTTGTGACACATACCAAATCTGGGACACCATCTTCTGGGTCCAAAATCGGGCATGAGGCACATGACCCATACAAGATTGTGGATCTGGAAAAGCTGCTTTTTTGGACATGGTGCCCAAAACACATGTGATCTCAGCCCAAAATTACACAATAGCAAGGTGCCCAAAATGACTCCCATACTCTCATAGCGGAAAAAATGAGATGTCCCGGTTTTTCCCAGGCAGTTGACAGGTATATTATTATTATTTATTGAATTTCTATATCACCCTTCATCTGAAGATCTCAGGGTGGTTTACAATATGTTCTTATGTATGTGGGGTATTGTATGAATAAATGCTCAGTGGAAAAGCTCTATGAATATCTTCTTCTTTGGCGATCACTCGTAGCCAAGTAAGATTGTCTTCCATAAACATGGTTTTAACAATGAGACTGTAAGTGACTGTGGAGGCCAGTTCTGGATCCACACGTCCTTCCACAGTGGGGACATTGGTTTCCAGGCGGGAGTTAATCACGGTGTGGATTTGCCAAGCATGCCTTCCTCTTAGCACGTTTCTCCCTTACATCCTGAGTTTGAGTGTCTTCAAAGCCCATGACACCTTTGGTAAAGGCTGCTCTCCAACTGGAGCGCTTGCAGGCCAGTGTTTCCCAGTTGTCAGTGTTTATACTATATCATCTATCTATCTATCTATCTATCTATCTATCTATCTATCTATCTATCTATCCATATCTATTGCCCAGTATACTCATTTCACAAATCAAACTAGAATAGACACATCCAACTCGCAGGCCAGTGTTTCCCAGTTGTCAGTGTTTATACTACTTTTTTATATATTTGCCTTGAGACAGTCTTTAAACCTCCTTTGTTAACCACCAGCATTACACTTTCCATTTTGAAGTTCGGAATAGAGTAGTTGCTTTGGAAGACGATCATCAGGCATCCGCACAACATGACCAGTCCAACGAAGTTGATGTTGAAGAATCATTGCTTCAACACTGGTGATCTTTGCTTCTTCCAGTACACTGGTATTAGTTTGTCTGTCTTCCCAAGTGATGTGTAAATTTTTTGGGAGAAACCATAGATGAATATAAGACACCAGGGACAGCTTTGAACTCCACTCCCTGCAGTGGTAGGTTTTTTTAAGGATAGACTATTTTTTTTACATAAGGGAGCATTTAAACAAGCATGCAAATCACATTTCACCTCCCAACTGCTTTATAATGATAATGTACCTGTAGATGGGAGCATTTCCCTGCAACAAAAACTTCCTCCTTCACCAGTTTTTATTTTTAAAACAATTCACTAAGAAACAAGTGAATGGTGCTTTAATAGTATAAACTACAGATGGTATATGACACCTTACAAACTATCTAAAATCAAAAATGTGTTGGAGGTGCAAACAAGTTGAGGGCACACTGTTGCATATGTGGTGGAATTGTGATAAAATTAAGAGTTTTTTGGGATATGGTTTATGAAAAGCTGAAGAAAATATTCAAACAAACTTTTTATAAAAAACAACAGAAGTCTTTTTATTGGGAATAGTAAAATATTCCCAGATACTGCAAAGGAAAATAAGAGAATTTTACTTTATGCGACAGCGGCAGCAAGAATTCTAATTGCCAAAATTTGGGGGGAAATGAAACAATCCCAACAGAAAAAGAATGGCAAGTTAAGCTATTTGATTATTTAGAACTGGCTAAACTGACAGAGGCAATTAGAGACCAATCCAAACAAAATTTTCAAAAAGAATGGGGGAAATATAGTGAATACCTGAAAAAGCAGTGCCCTTAAATTAATACTTGGACTTATCTGGACTAATTTTCACAAAATAAGATATGGTGTAAAAATGTAAGATACAGAAGAAAAATATAGAAGAGGAATTGAGAAAGAAACAGTTTATTAAGTATACAACCGGACCCATTTTTTTTAAAAAAAAAATAGTATAAATTATGTTGTGGTACCCAGTCTTCTCAGTCATAATTTTATTAGAAGCACTGTGTGGAATATTAAAATGTTCCAGGTCCAAGGCATCTTGCAATTGATTCTTGCTGCAAAGCTTCCTAAGAGTCAGTGGTTAAAGTCAAGGAACAGAAAGCCTATTTTCAAGTTGCAGGAGGAAAGAGCATTAATGTTCAAAATGGAGTCAATTTGGAGGGCTGAATGTGCTAAACAAGCCACTCCGCGGAATCCCTGGGGGAATACAGGAGTCTCCTGAGGAAAGGGAAATTTGGCACTTAGGACTGGAGAGAGCCTTGAGGGAAAAGAAAAGCAGTCCTTGGAGTGACAGCAAGGTAAAATGAGCCAGAAGAAAAGATGATAGGGGGAAATGGGGGAAATGGGGGAAATGAGCTGCATTTTTCATGAGCTCATAGAAGAAGCCATCATTAGCTATATTCTTGCAGGCTTGCTTCAGTGTTTAGTTAATAATACATCCTGTTTTTGAAGACTAGCTCTAACAAATAACACTTACTTTCTCTCTCTCTCTCTCTCTCTCTCTCTCTCTCTCTCTCTCTCTTTCCTGAGACATTTTCCCCATTATTGTTACTTTGCCCAGGTGTTAAGAACTGGCACAGAAAACAGATACGAAAAGCTGAGACTTGGCCTAAAGTTATGCACTGCCTCTTTGTTCGGAGACAGCGCAGAACAAGTTATTGACTTACACAGATTATTTACTTTATGCTCTTTGCACAGGCCACAGGGTAGTTTACAATAAAGCAAGTATTAAAAGGATACATAAAAGCCATAGAAACACAATCCATTAAAAACATACAACAACAAATCACAGAATGGCAATTCCTAAGAGCAGCAACCGTAGCGATCGGTTCTCACCTCCACCAAATGCCCTCTGAGAAAGATGCATTTTAGCCAGCTACCTGAAGCTATAAAGAGGTTTCATATATGAGGCACAGCCTCTGAAAAAGCCCTTTCTTGGGCCCTCACCCCATCACCTCACATAGAGACCACGAAGAGAGTCTCACCAGCTAGACTTAAAGCATAGGCAGGCTGATATGGGAGAAGAGATCAGCTGCTTAAGTGTTCCACATTCCAACCACCTGAGTTCCATGCCAGTATACCTGAAGGAGCTTCTCCACCCCAAATCATTCAGCCCAGACACTAAGGTGTTTGTTTGTTTTATTAGAAAAAAGCACTGATGATGATGATTTTCTTTATTTCTACCCCACCTTTTTCCCTGACAGGACCCAAGGTGACTTACAGATAATAACAAGTGTGGCAGAAGAAATAATCATTAAAATGTTAAACATGAATAGAATCAAAACTATATACATATATGAACATATATGCTTCATTTTCATGCTAGTGTCCTTCCTTCCTTCCTTCCTTCCTTCCTTCCTTCCTTCCTTCCTTCCTTCCTTCCTTCCTTGCTTCTTTGCTTCCTTTGTTCCATGTTTTGCCACATGCAGTCAATGCCGCAATGCCTGTTGCAACAGACATGCCAACAAAATTGGAAAAAGCAGCCTGGTAATTGCATTTTTAAAAACAAATCTTTGAGCAATAGAATGAAGGCATGGGTCAGAGTGAAAGGATGGATTTTTTTTAATTGTGCAGAAATTAGATTGCTCCTGCTAACAGACTGCCTTCACACATATTGCTGTAACATGGGTCAGCCTGACACTACGGTTCCCCCGAGAATGTTAACTACCATCACTTTAGTTGGTAGTCAGGAAGACATGCGACGGAAGAGAGGGAATCAGAATAATGATAAGATCGTTCAGAGGCCTTGTGCCAATTCAGTAGCTTGCCTGCCTTCCTTTACTCCGGAATCCATAGGAAGCTGGCATAAAGCAAGTTGTTGTGAATTAAGACGACGGAAAGTTGCATCAGATCTAAACCCCATTTAGCAATGGGGCTGCTGCTCTGCCTAAGCCTGGCAGAGACCAAACAAGCCTTCAAAACAGTGTTCTATGCCAAGTTCCAGGTCTCATGCCCAAATTGAATTGGTTTAGGATCTAGCTTAAGTCCCCACTCTTGGGGACCATATTTGCCACACCCCTTTGTGGGACTTGCACTGGCCTCAATTCAGCCGTCTCCATCTCAGCTGAGCATATCTTTGATTGGGGATTTAACACCAGCTGAACCTCGCTGAGCCAGGAATCAGCTAGCTGAGTTGTAGACCCGCTGCATCTCAAACTGCACATTCCAGAAGATCTTCCCACAGAGCTATCAATGGCTTGGCTCACCTGCCACAGAAGGATGCAGCAATGCTTCTGAATAGCAGTTGCTGGAAGCCGCATGAGGGGAGAGGGCTCTTGTGCTTGAATCCTGCTTGCTGGTTTCCCACAGGCATCTGGTTGGCCACTTTGAGAACAGGACGCTGAACTAGACGGGCCAGCAGTGTTTTCTTATGTTCTTATGCTTGCACCCCCTCCCCAAGTCAGCAAGGAAGTATATACCACGTACAAAATTACATTAACTTTGATAAAGGTATCAGTACAGTAAAAGCATCACTAAACACATTAAAGCACCAGTAAAAGCTGGTTGGAGCAGAAATTTCCAAAGGCCTATCTGAATAACATGGTTTTCGAAAGATGTCTGAAAGTAGGCAGGGGTGATTCCTGCCAAGATTCTACCGGCAGGGAGTTCCACAGGGCATGGGCTTGCCACATTAAAGGCTCATTCTATAGTCTATAGCAGGCATCCCCAAACTTCGGCCCTCCAGATGTTTTGGACTACAATTCCCATCTTCCCCAACCACTGGTCCTGTTAGCTAAGGGATCATGGGAGTTGTAGGCCAAAACATCTGGAGGGCCGCAGTTTGGGGGTGCCTGGTCTATAGTCTATAGTGAGGGCAAACCAAACCATCAAAAGCGCCCTATCAGAAGATCACCATGAGCAAGATGGAGCATAAGGAGTCAAAGCAAAAAAATAAAAAAATCCTTCCAGTAGCACCTTAGAGACCAACTAAGTTTGTCATTGGTATGAGCTTTTGTGTGCATGCACACTTCTTCAGAAGAAGGTGTCAGGCAGGAGGAGTCAGGCAGTCTTTAAGCTACTTTGGACCTAAGTTGTTGTCTTGCCAAATGCAATGCGGTTCTTTTAAAACACGGGTGTCAAACACAAGGCCCGGGGGCCAAATCCGGCCCGCCAGACCTCGTCATGTGGCCCGCCGAGCGCCCCAGCCAGTGGGACCCAGCAGCGGGACCTTGCTGCTGAAGCGCCGCGCCGACAAAGCACCGACAAACAGCTGGGGGCGGGGGGGGGGTAGAAAGGCGGCCAGAGCAGCGCTGCGTGGAGCACCCCCCGAACCACAGCAGGAGAAGGAGGAGGCAGCTTGCCGGGTCAGCACCCGGCAGCGCCGCATGGAGACTCCCGAACAGTAATAATTGAATGCAGTGACAGTAATTTATGATAATAAAGAGTGGACACATAGTCCTACAGATACAACCGGCCCTTTGAGGGTGACCAAACTGCTGATGCGGCCCCCGATGAATTTGAGTTTGACACCCCTGTTTTAAAATGAGATTCAGATGCAATGCAAAACACAAGTGAGTGAGAAGATTAAAGCTTTTATTCTAAACAGCAAGCAATATATACATACCAAGCAAGCACCTCAATCTGCCACTTGGAAGCCCTCAAGAAGTGGTGAAATGACTCCCCCAGGTAGCTTCAGGTTGCACGGCCCTGTGGCCATCAGTCCGTCCACGAGCTTCTCAGAACTCAGCCCAAAATCATCTGATTTATAGATAGGTAACCTGTTAGCCTGTGGCTTGCCTGACTTGCTAGGTGCTACTAGCTACGTGTAGATTATTCATTAGCCACCACTCCCAATGGCTCACTTTCTTCAAACAATGTCCAACCTCAAAAGAAGGTACCCAGCAATATAATTTCCTTCCAACAGATTAGGACTAGGAAATGAAAGGCTGTTCTCAGCCATCAAAGAGTTTAACAAAAGATAGGAAAAAGGAAGGAATGGGTGACAAGAAGAGAGCAACTGAATTAGCTCACTAACTCCCCAAAATACAAATATCTTCCAGATAAATTGCCCATACCAGTTGTTTAGGGCTTTGTGAATTAACACAAGCACCCTGAAAATTCAAAGAGACCTGGAGATTTCTAAAGGAACAAAGGCCCCTCGCCCTGCTCTATCCGTATTAGATTTGAAATTGTTTGTATGTAGGGAATTCCTGAATGTTGAAATCAATGGATACTACCCATGATGGCTACGGTCTACTTCCATGGTTACAGGCTGTACTGCTTCTGAATACCAGTTACTGGAAACCATGGTAGTGTCAGGTTCCATTTGCTGGCATCTGTTTAGTCACTGTGAGAAGGTAAAGGACCCCGGATGGTTAAGTCCAGTCAAAGGTGACTATGAGGTTGCGGCGCTCATCTTGCTTTCAGGCCAAGGGAGCCGGTGTTTGTCCATAGACAGCTTTCCAGGTCATGTGGCCGGCATGACTAAACTGCTTCTGGTGCAATGGAACACCGTGACCGAAACCAGAGCGCATGGAAATGCCGTTTACCTTCCCACCACAGCGGTACCTATTTATCTACTTGCACTGGCATGCTTTTGAACTGCTAGGTTGGTAGGAGCTGGGACAGAGCAACCGGAGCTCACTCCGTTGCAGGAATTCGAACCACCGACCTTCCGATTGGCAAGCCCAAGAGGCTCAATGGTTTAGACCAGGGGTTCCCAACAAAATTTTCTCGAGGACCCCTCATCGAGCCGCTATTGCGACAAGGACCCCCATTAATTCCTAATCCTAAAATTAAAAAGTGAGAGCCAAATTAAGAGTCTTTTTATATTTTATATTTATACGTTTTTTACAGTTACAACAGAGTACTCCATCAGTATACAGTTAGTTTTAATTTTCAGTTCTTAATGAGATGAGTTAAATCTGTCCTTTGAGTCCATTATTTCTGAAATATTAGGTTCCAAACTTGAAACTTTCACTCTGAAATCCGACCGCATGTCGAGCCGATTCCTATATTTGTTTTTCATGAAACACATGGAAGAAAATGCTTGCTCACACCGATATGTGGTTGCAAATGGAAGGATCTTTTTCATTGCCTTATCTCCAAGTTTCTTGTAGTCCTTGCGTGTTGATGCCCAGGAGCCTGTAATTTTATCACCAAAGAGGCAGCACGCGCCAGGGAGGAGGGAGGGGAATGGAGAAGACAGGGTACCTGCGCAGTAGCACACAAATGAAGCCGACGCGCGCAAAGCATCTTGGGGAGGTGAGCGTTAGTAGAATGCGTGCGCTGCCTCTTGGGGAGGTGAGCGTTAGTAGAATGTGTGTGCTGCCTCTTTGCAAAACAGTAGTGTTTGTAAAGCGCCACCTAACGGCATACAGCAGAACTACTGCCTCTATCTAATTCTAGTTTTGCGCTAGACTCTGCTCATGCAGGAAGCGGCCAAAACAAAAAATCTGTTATCATACGAAATATATTTAATATATTTTTTATTCTAATAGCATCTTGCGGACCCCTCTGGCATAGCTCGCGGACCCCTGGGGGTCCCCGGACCACCTGTTGGGAACCACTGGTTTAGACTACAGTGCCACCCGCTTCCCCTGCATTCACTGTGAGAACAGGATGCTGGACTAGATGGGCCATTGGTCTGATATATGGTAGGGCTCATCTTTCCTTCTTATGTTCTTGCTTTGCACTTGGCCCAGTAGCAAAATGGGCTGCACTACGGAGATAGAACTTCTCCAGGGAATTTCAAAGAGGCAATATTTTTAAAAGACAATTGCCAATATGCTGAAATCTATGAACACAGAAGTCAAGTCATAATTAGGTACAGTTATTGAATGAATTATATGTGGCACAGCTTCTTTTCCGTGAACAGTTACATTGGGGGGGGGGGAATACACTGCAGCTTTATTTTCCATTGTGGTGTTACGATTTGATAAGATGTACCTGCCAGAATTCTGCATCATGTGCCACTTAAAGGAGCAGGGGGCCTGTCCCATATATAGTTTGTCACCACACCTATATTTAACTGAATATTAAAATTGGTATTTTGAAGGAAGTGAAAACACGAATGGATATGGGATGGGTAAGAATGTCAGGACTGCTAAGTCTGGCTCTCTCTCTCTCTCTTTTTACACTGAGAAAGGTGGGGGTTGGACGTGAACAGAAAATAAAGCTATTCTGTTGAAGAAAACCTTGCAGATTAGCATGCTTCTGTTGGCCAAATTCTATTCTAAACCACAGTGTGTGGAGCTTGGCATTAATTCTACAGGCGTGTTGCCATGAGTATTCAATCACATTGTTCAATTACATGGTAACTGAATGCTGACACCTACTGACATACAAAACTATCAGACTATAATAACACAGTTGAAAGCTGATTGATGCACATCATACATATTATTTTATTCTCCCCCTGCTTTACTCAGCAGCATTTAGCAGTAAAAAAACAACAACGGTGCACTGTGTCAAGCCAAAGAAATGGCATAGTTAAAACGGCACAACTGATGCCAGCGTAGCAATTAAAACATCGGGGTCTTCCTGAAGCTGAGTTACTGCACATTTAGTGCCACTGAAGCAAATGGGACAATATCCATTTCAGGTAGGTAGCCTGCATGACACAGCATCTTTAAAGTGTATAGAACTATACATTATCACTGTGGTGTAAACCCCTGAGCCTCTTGGGCTTGCTGATCAGAAGGATGGCAGTTCAAATCCCAGTGAGCTCCCGTTGCTCTGTCCCAGCTCCTGCCAACCTAGCAGTTCAAAAGCACACCAGGTAAATAGGTACCACTGCGTCGGGAAGGTAAACAGGGTTTCCGTGTGCTCTGGCTTCCGTCACGGTGTTCCGTTGCGCCAGAAATGGTTTAGTCAAGCTGGCCACATGACCTGGAAAGCTGTCTGTGGACAATCACCAGCTCCCTTGGCCTGAAAGCAAGATGAGCGCTGCAACCGCGGAGTCGCCTTTGACTGGACTTAACCATCCAGGGGTCCTTCACCTTTTACCTATAGAACTGTGTGTGTGTGTGTGTGTAAAAGGTCCATGTTTGTGTTTCATGACCTTTGTCCAAAACAGCTTGACCGATTGAGTTGAAATTTGGACACAACATTCCATCCAATATCCGAGTGTTTCCATAAACTTAGATTACACAGATGTGACACCTTGGGACTAGTTTTTGCTGAGTTCCTTTTGCAGCTTTTTGCCTTTCTTTTCTGCACACCTGTGTTGGAGTAACAAGGTTAAATAACATTTTGACTAGGTTGGCATTAAGGTCTGTTTGTTAGTTAATTGTCAGTAGTTTTTCTATTCTGATTTAAGCGAGTGCGAAGAGAAGTGTTTCTTATTACTAATTTTAGCATTGGTGCTTCTATATTAATATAGAATAACTCACATTGTGTCGGGAGGTTTTATAGGTTGTTAAGATTTTTTATTTTTTGCTGTAACGCGGTTTTTGGTGGCTACTTTGAAGTCTACTGGAGTAATAGAGTTGGGTTCCTCTCAGTTCAGGATGTATTCCGGCTCAATGGGGCTGTACCCCCATTGATTTTCTTTAGGTTTGAATGAAATTTTAGATATAATTTTAAGTAGGACCTAAAGTTGAACTTAATTCTTTTATTGAGTAACCAGCTATCACCAAGCTCGGTAGGTCTTTTGCCCCTATTTTTAGGTCTTCCCACCCTTTTGCTACAGGGACAGGTTTGCTCTTGGTTGTGCTGCCCAAAAATAGCTCGCAACCCACTCCATCGTGCGCATACGTCAGGACATAGTGACGTTATGTCACGATGCATGCATCATGACGGAGCGGGATGCTGCCCCGGGCAGCAGAGAGGCTCGGTACGCGCCTGTCTACACTGTTCCTTCACACTCAATTTCCTTGGTTTTTGATGATTCCCACCTCCTGAACAAATGCATGGATTGGGATTCCACAATGAATCCCAAAGTTTGCCTTTCTTCTTCTTCTTCTTCTTCTTCTTCTTCTTCTTCTTCTTCTTCTTCTTCTTCTTCTTCTTCTTCTTCTTCTTCTTCTTCTTCTTCTTCTTCTTCTTCTTCTTCTTCCGGCTCTAAGTAACTTGAAAGCATGCACTGAAAATGGGACCACAAATGGGTGTCATGCTCCCATTCCAAACTCTTGATATTACCATTTTCAGAGTGGTTTGTCGGCCTAACCTTCTTTGCAGGGAACTCTGGGAATTGTAGCTCTGGGATGGGAATAGGAGGTTCCTAACAACTGTCAGCACTCTTAACATACAACAGCTTCCAGAATTCTTTGTTTAAAGTAATATCAGTGCTTTCAAGTGTGCATATGGCCAAAATCATGACAATATTTGCAGTTATATTTGTTCTCTAGAAGAAATGACTTGTAGCTTATAAAAACTTACTTACAAAAGGATTTACCCACACTTATACACTAAAAGCCCAATCAAATGCATTTCACTTCACATGAAAGTATATCTTATTGACTTCAGCAGGACTTATTCCCAAGTACATATCCATACAGCAGCAGTCTTTGTAGGCTGATCTACATGTATTTTAATGTTTTGTTGGAAGCCGCCCAGAGTGGGTGGGGAAACCCAGCCAGATGGGTGGGGTATAAACAATAAATTATTATTATTATTATTATTATTTGGAGACAAGCAGCCAAGCTTCCAGCGCAAGAGAGTTTTTGAAGTGTCATTTGAGAAATAGTTTTCTTAGCTGGGAAGGGTGTGTGTGTGTGGAGCCATCAAGTACATAGTCCAGTATTCTACATGTATCATTGACGCAACGAAAGCAAACACTGTACTGCATTAGGTTTTTCAGAAAAATGCAAACTGCTTTATTGAGAGAGCCATTTTCTGCAAATCATGAGATTTGTGTTTTTCTCAATTGAAGGTAAAACAATTTTGCAGACATCAGCAGCTATTGATATGTACAGGACCATCCCTGCAATGCAGCCTTAGGATTTTTCCGCTTGTTTCAGAACAACGTCTCCTGCTATGGCAATGGAATGGAAGACATTGCAGAAGGGATGTTAAACAGATTGTTATCTGTCTTGATGGAATCGCTGCATGAATAGTTCTTCCTCTAAACATGACAAATTGAAGCATAAAAGTTAAATTAAAGTTTGGGAAATAGCCTGTATATAAGTATAAAATAATTATGACAGATAGCTCCTTTATTTCTATATTAAATTACCAAATTAGTTACCTGTAAACAGGCAAATACCCCTTTATTCTTATAAGGTTTTATGCAATTTTTCCTCTTTTTTTGCCTCTTAATAAGTCATTAAAGTCCCATAACACTCCTGGAGATTCCAATTAACACTGCAGTGCCATCATTCACCTGTACTACTTTTATGCATCTCAGTAATTGGATAATTATATGTATTGCTATTTTTTTCTGCAGTATAGTCAACCATACTTCGACATTCTAAACATCGAGATATCTATGTTTAGGGAAGATTTTAATGTTTGAAGTTTTATTCTGTTTTTAGTGTTTTGTTGGGAGCCACTCAGAGTGGCTCGGGCAACCCAGCCAGATGGGCGGGGTATAAAAAATAAAATCATTACTACTACTACTACTACTACTAATAATAATAATAATAGGCATTTTTCTAGGAGAGGAGTGGAAACCTGTGAACCACCAGTTGCTGTTGGGCTCCAAATTTCCATCAGCCCTGGCCAGCATGGCCAATGGTCAAGGATGATCGAAAGTAGTATTGCAACATCTGGGGAGCCACCGGGTCTACTTGAAGGTATGTTCCGTGAGCCCAAACTAAATGGCTATGGATGATTGTGAGCACCCATTTATTTACCCTAGTATAACTTGACATGATAAGAATGTTGCCACTTGGTGCAAAGGTTTGGACAACAAATATCTAATCAAATCTCAGAAATTATAGGACAGGGTAGGCAAATGGATCCACAATTTGTGTTACTTAACCTGTTTAGTGGGTCTAAATATAGGTACATTGGAAGTTCTGTGTTCTTCAGAACAGCCTTCCACTCTTATCCACAGAAAACTGAAAGTTGTTGCTTTAGTAGACTCAATGGGCACAATTTGCTAACCCTCACTCTTAGGGTTGCCAGACTCAATAGAGGACTGGACTTCTGTGCCTTTAATTGCCCTGCTCTCTTTTGAGTCTGGAAACCTTAAAGAGAAACCAGCAGACCCTTTGTTTAATTTCCAAGCAAAGGGTCTGCTGGTTTCTCTTTAAGGTTTCCAGACTCAAAAGAGAGCAGGGCAATTAAAGGCACAGAAGTCCTGTCCTCTATTGAGTCAGGCAACATTACTCACTCTTGCTGAAATTCACCTTAGTATGTTTTAGCAGCATGCTTAAAGAGAATTTAGAAAACAATAAGATTTGGGTAGCTGCATGTTTGTGAGAGGGAAAGGCAGTTTGGCAAGAATGATTTTTGTCAGCAACGTTTCCTAAGGGGAAAGGCTTAACAATCCCCAACACCTCAATTCCCATTCAGATTGCTGCATTGTGCTAAATATAAGTCACACAGCCATCAGATAAAGATATTGAAAACCCAACCGTTAGGCAACTTGTCCACAACTGTGAAAGATAACAAGTTCAAGGCATGCCTGCAGTTGATGAGGTGTTGATTGATCAGTCGTGTGGGATGTGACAAGGCATTTCATTTCATTCAATTTTATAGAAACCATGGCACTACAAGTCAGGCAGAGTTTCTAAAGCTTCCTTCCTGCTTCTCAGTGTTTAGTGCTGAGCATGGTTTAAAGAACAGGGCATGACTGGGCATGAAGAGTCATCATGATACATAACTGTTATCTTAGTTACTATATAACTTGATAATCCAGGTGCAGTCACTGCAGGGCTATTTACGGTAGATATTGTTCATCTCCCAGTTCCCATCAGCCCCAGCCAGCATGCCCCCTGGTCAGGAATGAAGAAAATAACATATGACAGTCACCATTTGGCTACCCCTCACTCCCACAACTTGCTCCAGTGGTTTCCATGAATACAGCACACCATGATATTAAAGACATCATCATCATTATCATTACCATCACCATCACCATCACCATCATCACCATCATTATTATTACAGTGGCACCTCGGTTTATGAACACAATTGGTTCTGGAAGTCTGTTCATAAACTGAAGCGTTCATAAACTGAAGTGAACTTTCCCATTGAAAGTAATGGAAAGTGGATTAATCTGTTCCAGACGGGTCCGCGGAGTACTCAACCTGAAGCGTACTTAACCCGAAGCATGGGTGTAATTGGTTCCGGAAGTCTGTTCATAAACTGAAGCGTTCATAAACTGAAGCGAACTTTCCCATTGAAAGTAATGGAAAGTGAATTAATCCGTTCCAGATGGGTCCGCGGCATTCGTAAACCGAAAATTTGTAAACCGAGGTGTTCATAAACCGAGGTTCCACTGTATTACAATTTATGACCTGACCTTCGTCCTAAGGTCCAAGGGTGGGTTGCAACAAATAAACTGCTCTGAGGTTCTTTTCAATCAGGTGGTGTAGAAATTTTATGAAACAAATAAATAAACACACAGAATTAATATCAAAACATAACATTACACAATATTGAAAACGGTTTTAAACAACTTGAAATTACACAAAGCTCATTTGATTGGAGCAGGGCATTGATAAGAGTACAAGCGTAAACATTGCTCTAAAGATAACATGCTGATATGTTTAGACTCTCGTAAAGTTGTCTTGATAATATAATATAATAGTATACTAAAAGAAATAATGTAGTGATAGCTGATTTGCAATGTAATTAAGAACTTGAATGAAAAAATGACGAGCACTGGTGGAGGGAAGTCACAAAGGTGTATTATCACCCACCTATTTTATGTACTTCTTTCTTACCTTAACTTTTTTCTTTCGTTTTTCTTCTTATACTTTTTTTCTTTTTGCTGTTGTTATTTTTTGTTGTTATGATGTTATTATGGTCATAAGTGTATGTGTATTAATGTGTGCATCAATGTCTAATCAAGTAAAATAAATGAATGAATGAATAAATAAATAATGCCAAGGTTGCAGGACCGATCCCCGTAAGTGACAGCAGCATATTCCTGCATTTCAGAAGGTGGGAGCAAATGGTCCACGGAGTCCCTTCCAACTATGATTCTTTAGAGTAGGCACAGGCAAACTCTGACCCTCCAGGTGTTTGGCACTACATTTCCCATCATCCCTAGTTACAGGACCAGTGGTCAGGGATGATGCCAATTGTAGTCCCAAACATCTGGAGGGCCAGAGTTTGCCTGTGCCTGATTTAGAGCTTAAAACACTAACATGAACCCCCTGAACTGGGCCTGGAAATGGCAACCTGTTTAGCTGTTTTAAAACAGGGATTGCATAAGATCTGAGAAGAACCCCAGCCAGCAGCAGTCTGACCCACAACTAATGGTGAGGGAAAATATTTAGATACAGGCAGATTTCACCATCTTATTCAGAGTTAGGTACAACTAAGCCAGGCTGGCATTAAGATCAGACTGCACAGTGAAATGCAGAACTAAATTCTGTGTATTTTTTGGTGAGGATATTTTTTGTTTGTTTGTTTATTATTTATATTAGTAAAATACAGATGTTATTAACAAATAGTTAACAGATTTCTATTTTTCTTAATGGCACATCTAACGTTGAAAGCCAAATCACATTTCAATAACATAATAAATTGAGAAGAACGAGCCCTTACCCGTTAATGGCTATAACACTCTAAAATGTGTCCTTAAAGATTGCCCCAAGGAATATGTGGTATTGCCCCAAAGAAAATTATTAGCCTATTTAATTTATCCTTGTCAGCAGTAACAAATTGCTGCACAAGATTACATTATATTGAGTTTATCCTGGAAAGTATGAAATCCTCCTCTACCTTTCCCTTCAAGCATCATAATGCTCTATTTAGGCAGGAAATGGGGGGGGGGGAACCAACATATTTTGTTTCTGCACAAAATTCTTGGGTCCCTAGATGCTGTTGGACTAAACCCTGACCGTTGGCAAAATTGGCTGGGGACAATGGGTATGATGGTCCAACAAGATATGCTTACCTTCCAAGTGCCGGACTGCAGAATCCGGGACCGGCAGCCGTGTGACACCGGAAGTTGCGCCGACGTAACTTCCGGTGTCGCTTTGCCCTTCTATGGGCACCAAAAATGGCCGGCGGTGGCTTCGAAAGTCGCTTCTACGCATGTCAGGAAGTGCGTCGACGCAACTTCCGGTGTCGCTCTGCCCATCTATGGGCACCAAAAATGGCCGGCGGCGACACTGGAAGTAGCGTCTATGCACTTCCGGACATACGTAGATGCGACTTTTAAAGCCAGCGGCGGCCATTTTTGGTGCCCATAGAAGGGCAAATCAGAAAGAAAAAAAATGGTCGCCGGCAGGAGAAAATAACGGAGAAAAACGGGAGACGAAGTGATACGGGGGACCATTGGGAAAAGGTAAGTAAAAACGGAGCTTTCCCGGGGAAAACGGGGTACTTGGCAGCTATGGATAATGGGACCCAAGGTTGAAGAGCACTGTATACCCATTTGAAAAGGTGAATGGGCAACCAATCCTGAAGTGTGTGGCAACATGACTTAAACAGCAATATGCCTGGGCTACACATTCAGTGCCTGTGTTAAAGTAAGCAAACTACATGCCTCAGAGCTAATCTGGCAATCCACATTCATGGGGCACCGCAGCATGAAAGCACTAACAACTCCAGACAGCACAGTCTTTGGCAAAGAAACTGGTATTTTATGGTCTCTCAGGTCAGGGGGAACCAGCTTGTTGAACTCATATTACCAGACAAATTGGATTAGAGGTAGGGAGTCTACTCATCACTAATGCTTCACTGGTGCTGTTTCCAGAGATGATTTTGGCTGTCAGGGCAATGCTTTGAGACAGGGAACTGCACTAGCCAAGAGCTTGTGAGTACCATTTGTTGAATGATTTGATAAAAGTATTCCACCCTCCATCAAAAGGCCACAGGCTGGTTTGCAACACAGTAGAAACACAATAACCATTACCATCACATACATACATACATACATGATAGACTTAAAATACAGAGAACGAAAACAGTAATATACAGTGATACCTCGGTTTAAGAACAGCTCTGTTTACGAACTATTCAGTTTACGAACTCCACAAAACCGGAAGTAGTGTCCCGGTTTGCAAACTTTACCTTGGTCTAAGAACGGAAGCCGAACGGTGGAAGGGTGCCGGCAGCGGGAGGCCTCATTCGGGAAAGCATGCCTCCATTTAAGAACAGTTTCAGTTTAAGAACGGACTTCCAGAATGAATTAAGTTTGGAAACCGAGGTACCACTGTAAATGATTGGCATTGTTGTGTTTTGAATCATTTAAATGTTTTTTTTTATTGGAGGGTGATATAAAATATTTAAAATAAATAAATACATAAATAATAGCAAAACAATAATAATATCATAGCAAAAGAATAAAAATAATAGCACTGTAATGTGTAAGGTAAAAAGGTAAAGGACCCCTGGATGGTTGAGTCCCGTCAAAAGTGACTATGGGGTGTGGCGCTCATCTCGCTTCAGGCCAAGGGAGCCGGCGTTTGTCCGCAGACAGCTTTCTGGACCCATGTGGCCAGCATGACTGAACCGCTTCTGGGGCAACAGAACACCGTGATAGAAGCCACAGCGCATGGAAATGCTGTTTACCTGCCCACCACAGCAGTGTCTATTTATCTACTTGAACTGGCATTCTTTCAAACTGCTAGGTTGGCAGAAGCTGGAACACAGAAACGGGAGGTCACTCCATCATGTGGATTTGAACTGCCGACCTTCTGATCAGCAAGCCGAAGAGGCTCCGTGTTTTTTAGACCACAGCACCACCTTAGGAATAGAAAAGCATATATAGGAATCAAAAGGTTACAAATAAGCAAGACTGAACTGAATGAGCATCACCTGTGGTTGATTCAGATTTGTCATTGCTGAAAACAATCTTCAGCCACAATAACCGATCCAACAGTTCTGCTTTTATTCACAAACATGGACGATCGCCTTATTTCTCCAGGATTTGTCTGTTTCTATTTCTTCCTGTGACAGGGACAGAGGAAGATGTCTTCTGCTAAGGCAGACCATTGCTCCATCCAGCTCATTATTGCCTACACTAGCCTTCCCCAACCTGGTGTTCTGCAGATGTTTTGCACTACAAACCCCATCAGGCCTAGTCCTTGGCCATGATGACTGGGAATGATGGGAATTGCAGTCCAGCAAATTTGTGGGAGCGGGCACCACATTGGCTATACTTGGTCTGCATTGGCCACCATAGGTTATGGAGGTTTTCAAATTGGCGTATTTCCCAGCCATACCAGGAGATATCAGAGATTCAGGCTGGCATCTTGTAATTGTAAATCATGTGTTCTGCACCTGAGTTATAGCGCTTTCTTCATTCTCATAATCATTATTAGTCTCAGATTTTTAAAAAGGAATATAGGAAGCTGCCTTATACTGAGTCTGATTATTAATCCATCAAGCTCAATATTGTCTACATTGCCTTTTAAATTGGGAGTGTGGGGTGATTTTTGTTTGTTACGATGTTGTGTATTTTGTGTTTTTATATTGTGAGCTTGGATGAAGGGCAGAAAAGTGTCCAGGATTTCAGAAGAGGGTCTCTCTCATTCCTTTCTGGAGATGTCAGGGATTGAATTGACATCTGTGTGCAAAAGAGATGCTCCTCCACTGAATTACGGCCCTTCCCTATTCATTTATTTTTACCAATCTTCTCTTCCAGGATCTATGGTAACGGAATTCAGACTGATGGGCCCTCTTTGTTTCCACCTATTTTCAGAGCAATGGCTACTGACCTGTTACTCCTGAGTCATAAATCAGAATTCTTCCAGTTCCATGGTCTGCTTAGTTTTTAATTTCTCATTAGTGAGGTTTTTCATGGATCTGAATTGTTGCTGCATTAAATAATATCCACTGGTTTCAAAAGAACCTTTCCCCCCTCATTTAAGATCATGTGCTGCATATAAATTGTTGTTAAGGGCTGCTTCACAATTCAGGGTATCAACCATAAATTTATTAAAACTTGGTATGCAGATGTCCTTTTGTCCTAGTGCCACCACACACTAAATACTCCTTGCTCTCTCCATCAGAGGCATGACAAGGCAATTTTGCAACTTGGTGTTATCACTTAAGGTTATTAGAAAGGCCGGGCTATTTGAGCCCTCACTTGACTGTATTTGCAAGAACAAAGAACAATTTGAAATCTAATCATGCGTCACATTGACTATAACAGCTTTGTTTAGATGTTTGGCTTCAAATCCACAGAAGGGAAGTGGCACAGCAGAATAATAGCGTGGGAGGGAAGCCAACTGTGGTACAACGTAGGTAGCCCAGCCCTAAGGGGCTCTTTTATTTATAGCAATGAAAAGCACAACACTGGTTTATGGAGCTGAAACTTAATTAGGATCCTGTATAGAGGTAGGTTCATTCAAACCATTCCAATTCAAGGTTACAAACTAGAGCCTGGTGTAGCCATGCTGGCCAAGAAGGCCCAGGGCTAATGTTGACAACCACCAGGATGCCATGCTGAGGCCATCACTGTCCCTTCCACCACCCCGTATCCCACCTTGCTCAACAGAGCAACATAAGTGAAACAGCTGTTAAAAACAGAGCATTATTTGGGGATTCTGCTGTTCAGTATCTCTTCAGCATTTGACCATTTAGGGAAATGCACTGTAGCCCTCCCAAATTCATGTGGCACTTCTTGTCAGTTTGCATTTCTTGGTGGAGAGATCTGATGTGTAGAGACCTTTCCTATTCTACTTAATTCAAGAGGGTTCTGGAAGCTTCTCTGTGAATAAGCAGAAGGTTCATGATGTTTGGGTTATTCCTTCAGAGAGGCTGCATACAGCTGGCTTAAGCTGGTTTTGAAACAAACAAACAAACAAACAAACAAACAAACAAACAAACAATTCCTTCCAGTAGCACTTTAGAGACCAACTAAGTTTGTCATTGGTTTTGTTATCTCTTCTGTCAAGGTCATGCTGACTATAAAAGTGGGGCCAGAAGGAGCCTGGGCTTCACTTTCTCCTTCTATCTCTTTTCCTTCTGGTGTGGTTTTCTGTACAGTATACGTTTAGTGTTAAGGTTTAATTTTATTGTAAATTATTGTAAGTTTAAATTAAGTCTGCTGCAACTGGATTTCTTATGAACAGTGCCAATCCTGAATATATTTGATTTGTGACCATTATGCTCATTTGCCTTCAGTAGTAGTAAAGCTCTGCTGGATGAAATATTAATTGCCTCTGGTCTATTTTTTGGGAATCCTACAACGTGTTTATGTTTTTATTCTGCTAACAATACACTGGAATCTGCTCTGGATCAATATTGAGTAGAATTTCCATGACACTTCTTGAGCAGTAACAGCAGAGTCACCCATTTTATAGTGGGGGGAAAACACCAGTCTTTGGTAACAACAAACTTTTATAGTGTAGCTCATCAGCAGAATGATCCAGGACAGGATGTTGCTGCATACCTGACTTCCCAGTGCCAAGTATTGGTGCTGGTTGCTGAGAGGTGGGGAGTTTGTGCTAGTATCAATCTTTGCTGAAACTTAGAACAGTGATTTGCTCACTTACTAGAGCAAAAGTTTGACAGTGTGCCACCAGCCCATGTTCCAATAGCAGTCATCAGGGTGATTCCTAGTTCTGAGCACTGTAAAAGAAATGTTTTAAATAAGGCAAGGGGCACAGGGCATTCAATAAGTAAGACCCAAATGTACCATTCTAAAAACAAACAAACCATGAGGCTTCTAGATTTCTGTCATGACAACAGGCACAGAATGAACAATAAGAATTTCCAGAATGAGGTGAGCCAACACACAACTTCTTTCAAGTGCATAGTTCAGTTTATATATTGCTTCCAAAAAAAAAAAAAAAACCTGACCAAGGCAGAGCTGCAGCAGCCTCCTGCCCTTATTGATTTTGCACTTGCTCTCACCCAGATGGTAAAAGTAATTTTAAAAGTTCAATAAATGATGGGGAGGGCAATGAAACATCTCTTGCATAGCTTACAAGCAGCATTCTAACAAATTCTAACATCAAATCTTTTTGCTCTTAAGAATATTGCTTTCACATAATGGTTATTCAATTTTTTCTCATATCATAATTTATTTTTAAGAATATCAGAAGTAGTAATTCGTTGGCTGTAATGTTTTTTGTTTTTGTTTATTTTTACATTTTGGAAGCGGAAGTACATGTACAGCAGGAGTGGGGAACTGGATCTGACAGGCAGGCCTAATCCTTAGGTATCTGACGGGAGCGACCCACTTGCCAATCCCCTAACATCAAAATAATCTCAGGTGACCTGTTTTTGCCCACGTAGAGTATCAGTATATAGTTGGAACTTGCAACAGGTACAAACATATCCATTTAGGCCTCCTCCATTTGAATGGGAACCCTAAATGGCCAGGGGTCCACTTATTATGGAAGAGGACAAAGCAAATATGCACAAAAGGTTCCACTGCCATGTCAGTACTTGGCCAGAAGATGCTAAATGGGTGAACTTGGGTTGGGGAAGTTTCAAAAGGGTTGACTTGTCCAGACCCTAGACTTGGTCACCAAGAGTGTGGATATTGACATTCCCTTATCTAAATGCCTCAGATGCACAGACGTTCTTGAATTGCATCTATAGACAGGGCATGGTGTCTCATTCATCCCTTGCATCATATACATTACCAACCTTCCCAAATTGAGCAGTTTAATCTCTTAGGGGTTTGTCAACATGTTTAGTTGAATGCTGTTACAACCACTACCACCAGCACCCAACAATCTGAATGGGTTCCTGATTGTGGGGAGCAATGCCCCGTTAGATCATCCTGATCCTTGTGGGAAAGTCAGGAAGAAACATATGCCTGTTCCACCTCCATAGCTTCGGCTTTAGAATGCCTGAATAGAGCTATAACAATTCACATTCCTGGCTTATAAAGATATATCATTTAGTAGGAGAGAGGCATTCTTCCTCTTGTGTCACATCACCAGAAGCTGCCAACATGGGGTTGGTGCAGCAGGGTTGGAGAACTGTCTACTCAATGAAGCTTGATTTTGGTGGATAATTTATGCTATATATTACACTGTCCAAACAAATGATGGGATTTTCAAATTGAGTCTGTGAGTGGCCTCTGCAAGATCAACTAAATTCGGGATAAGCCTACAATAATTGAGACAAAGCTCTCTAAATCCCTGAATGCACCTAGCCCTGATGTGAGTTAGGCATTTTATGCTGTCTGGATTTATCTTGAATCAGGAAAAAATCCCTTTACACTAATTAAATGTCCCCAATAAATTTCTTCATTCCGAAGCCATCCGTTCACTTTTCACATTTTAGTCAAAGCCAAAGAACTCCCGCTGATTAAAAGAAAAACTAGTTTTGTGCAAGGCACATTGCAAAATGCACCATGAAATTGTCTTTATTAATAAGGAAAGCTTTGGCAGACACTTGACTTTCAATTTGTACCATCCATTGATTCAGTTGTCAGTTGTTGCATATTTCTTAATCTAACCTCATCTCCATCTATAGATCAATCATTCACTCACCATGATTTAGACTTCTGCAAAGCATTTTTCATTTTCATAAGCCCATAGATTCTTAAAACTCCCTCTCTTCTTTCCAAGATTCTCATACATCTGAGAGGGTCCAATCTGGGGTCAATATTTGCAGATAAGCATCTTTTAGAGTTAAGCATCTTTTAGAGTTCTTCCAATTTTTTGCGACATCCATTTGATGCTTTTAATATTAATTGTGACTATAAAATCATTCACAGGTTTGGAGTGTCTATATTAATCTCTAGTTCATTATGCTAACCACAATAATATTTCCGCAGTAATATTAATGCATCTTGAAATCTAGGGTTCCTAATTCAGCCTCCTTCCATGACCTTATTGCTGCTTTCATTGCCATTCTGTTTCCCAACCCCTTTCCCATATAAAATCATGTATTAATTTTGCTATTCATATACTTCTCTCTAGAACACACTACCAGGAAATTCTGAAGGAGGAAGCAAAGGTCAATGGACTCTCTCATCTTTTGACTCACCCACTTCTCCCCTCATACACCTATGAACCCCTCACATATTGCCCTAGCACTGAACAGGGTCTGTATTCTCCTCTCATAAACTTTGTAGGTTATATTAAACTGGTGTTGATGCTGTAATCATTTATATACCCAAGTTGTGAGATGCTATATGGCCTAATTAGCTATTGCATCCCTAAGGCCTCTGTGAAATCTGCAAGGCTCCATTATCAGATCTGAAACTTTAATTCCCAAATATCCTAAAGTTATGTAAATCCTTCTGATTGTTTTTCATTTCCCCTATAGAATATAATAGCAACTGCAGTATAATTACAAAAGCAGATCTTTGTTCCATTGCTGGAGATGTAAAAGAAGTTGCAACTATGATGCACATGCTAGTAAAATTTTGTGAGCAGACACAGAACAGGCTGGGAAGGCAGCTGAACAGCTAAAATGAAGTGGAAATACTGCTCTTCACAGTTATGCTCAGGAGATGGATGGGTGATGATTGCTGTCAGCCCCGGGCTGGCATTAATGTATGCTTCTTTCATTGAGCATTCTGAAAACCAGGTCTATCAAAGGTCAAGGTGGAAGGTTGGACTGGAAACTAGGTCTTCTTGCTGAAGTTTCCTCCCATCTCTCAATATAATAAAGTACTATAGACATTGTCAGGTGGATGACTACTGAAAATGCGTATGTATATTATTATTGTTTGATTACTGCTGTTTTTTAAAATTTAAAAAGTGCCAAAAAGTAACCAAGGAACCATCCTTTGCAGCTTGAAATGTGCATACCACAGACTGTGGCCCAGTTCACACAGACAGAAGATGTGATGAGGTGATAAAAGTATTGCTGGGCTCTTATCACTCGGTGGCAGGTGAGGATTTGAATAACTGAATGCTTTCACGTGGCAAGGGTGGAATAACCCTGCAAGCCCAAAATGAGCATAGTGGGAAGAAGTCTAATACTGAACGCTTCTGCGCTGGAATGTTTTTATACAGAAGAGCATCAGTCATAATCCCCATTATGATCCCCATTACTTTTTCTTTGTTCAGTGTAGCCAAAGACCCCACAGGTGGAGGCTGGAGCAGGGTACCACTCCTGCTTCATAGTTGGTGGTGACTGCAGTCAGCTAGGGCTTCTCCTGCCGGTTCTCCTCTAGCACAGGAATCAGCACCATTTTCTTCCCACCACTATAATATGAGATCAAAATAAAACTTGATTCCTTGCCAGTTGTGGTTTTCTCCCCACTCCATCTCAACTAAATCATAACAACATATTGTGCTTGACTTCATTCATTTATTGAGTTTATATCCCGACCTTCCTGCCGAAGGAGCTCAGGTAGATGGCAAACACACCTATGATTTTGAACAAAACAAAAGCATTCTAAAACAGTTAAAATGTTTTTTTTTTAAAGAGCTACAGTTAAAAACATTCTCCAGTCACCAAATGCTTGGGTAGCCAGGAATGTTTTCAGATTCCTCCTGAAAGGCAATCTCTGCTGAAGTCTCGTTTGGGACTAGACACCTCTCAGGCCCATACCTGCCAAGTCCCCCGCCAAAAAATGCGGGATCAGCAGTGGCGCGGCACCGGAAGTTGCGTAGAAGCAACTTCCAGGGCCACTCTGACCATGTGTGGGCACCAGAAATAGGGCAGAGCGGCACCGGAAGTCGCTTCTACACATGCCCGACGGCCATCTTGGTGGTGGCCACATGGTGGCGGTCATCTTGGTGATGGCTGCCACCATGCGGCCACCACCAAGATGGCCGCTGGGCATGTGTAGAAGCGACTTTCGGTGCTGCTCTGCCCTATTTCCAGTGCCCACACATGGCCAGAGCAGCACCCAAAATGGAGGCTCCGTGGCAGGTAGGAAATCCAGGGGATTTCCGGGATTTTTCTCCATTTGGGAGAACAGCGGGAAATGGATTAAAATCCAGGGGTTTCCCACGAAAAACGGGATACTTGGCAGCTAAGCTCAGGCCTGCTCTTTTCAATGTCAAATCTTCCAGTGGCACAAAGGACAGCTATTCTTCCAACACAAATATCAGGCCCAGGGACCCAATGTGAATCGTGATCTCAGCAATAGACTGAACTATAATCTGAACTCAAGCAATTATTTTGGCCTTTGATTTTGTCCCAGTGTCCCTGCCTCCGCCACTGCACATCTCAAGAACACACCATTTCCCTTGAGCTTTGAAGGAGCTGTGTGAGTCCCTAGTGAGCACTTTCCCGTTGTGTCAGCACATAGCCTGGCACTCTGTTGCAACTGGGTGAACTTGGATGCATGGATGGACCAACAGATGGACAGATTATTGTGCTGAGTCCATGAGCAGCCAACAGTTGCTGGCTGGCTGGGGGAGAATAATGCATCCAAAGGAGCTTTCCACCCATCTGTCTTTAACAAAACTAGATGATGAAATTCTGGATCCGGTTGCTTTGATTTTTCCACAGGCTATTCAATAGGATAATACGGAAGCTGATCCCCAAAAAGCCATTTATAGATTGTAACAAATCCACCAGTAATGTGGGTATTTGTTTCTTCTGAACTTGTTGGCTCAAAAAGTATTTTACCTCCCTTTTTCCGATTTATGACAAGAGGTTATTGTGCTTGAATGAACCTAATAGCATCACCAATCCATTGTCCTGTTGAAAGCAATGAAATAAGATTAGTATGGCTCAGCTCAGCTCAATTCATTGGTTTGGGGGGGGGTTTCCTCACACTTTTGAGTTGTGGAAAATATGTTTACAAATGTTTTTGTTTTTTAAAATGGCCTGAAAAAAATGTTCAAAAGGGATGCATAAGAAGTTGCCTTATACTGAATCCAACCACTGTTCTATGTAGTATTGTCCAAGCTGGTATCAGCTTTCCAGCATTTCGGATGGGAGTTTTTCCTCAACCCTAACTAGAGATGCTGGCAATTGGCCATGGGAGCAGCTGTAGGCATCACAAAGGCTCTACCACCAAGCTACCCTTTTAGAAAACTTTTTTTGTGCTTGTAGAACACAGTTTAAAATGTAGTCACGTGGACATATTATTCACTCCCCCCCCCCAAAGGCAAACATTTGCCAACCCCTCTGTGCCTTACTGCATTCTCTCTTGAAGGCTGACTAGGTGGATGTAGGTGTGGCTAACACTTCATGACATGATGAGGTGCTCTGTGCTGCCTTGAAGGAGCATGGGACATCAAAATGTCTGGCTTAAAAGAGGATTGCACAACTTCATGAAGGTTAAGGCTATTGACGGCTGCTAACCACAATGACTATGTTCTGCTTGCCCTGTTGAAATAGAGTTTTCGTCTAGATGGGTTTTGGTCTGACCCAGCAAGATCGTCTTATGTTCTTATCTGCCCTTTTTTGGTGATCACTCGTAGCCAAGGAAGACTGTCTTCCATTAACACGGTTTTAACAATGAGTCCGTAAGTGACTGTGGAGGCCAATTCTGGAACCACAAATCCTTCCACAGTGGGGACATTGGTTTCTGGGTGGGAGTTGATCACGGTGTGGATTTGCCAAGCGTGCCTTCTTTTTAGCACGTTTCTCCCTTGTGTCCTGAGTTCGAGTATCTTCAAAGCCCATAGTTCTAGTTACAGGTAGGTAGCCGTGTTGGTCTGAGTTGAAGCAAAATAAAAAAATTCCTTCAGTAGCACCTTAAAGACCAACTAAGTTTATATTTTGGTATGAGCTTTCGTGTGCATGCACACTTCTTCAGATACACGAAGTATCTGAAGAAGTGTGCATGCACACGAAAGCTCATACCAAAATATAAACTTAGTTGGTCTTTAAGGTGCTACTGAAGGAATTTTTTTATTTTGCTTCAAAGCCCATGACACCTTTGGTAAAGGCTGTTCTCCAACTGGAGCACTTGCAGGCCAGTGTTTCCCAGTTGTCAGTGTTTATAATACCTTTTCTTATTTGCCTTGAGTCCTAGGGCTACATTTCCTCTTCCATCCATGGGACCTCTGTAGTCTCGGCCACCCCATATTCAGTCTTGCTGAAGTCTGCTTTCCCAGTGTGGTAACTTGCTGGCAAAACAGACACCTGCAGCCAGCAGGATTGCAGTGGAACTTTCAGTCCTTCTCATTTGTGTATGTTTCTTCCCCTGCTGGAAACAGGCATGCATAAGCCAAGCACAGTGTGTGCAGCGATGTGGCACTGTTTTGACCCAATTTGGTTGGAGTCTGCATCTGCTCAGATTGGCCCAATTCAGCCCAGTTACTTTCCTGCTAAATTTGGTTAAAATAAGTGCAGTTTGGAACAGTTTGGTCTGACGTCTTGACTCAAAATGGCATCCAATGTAGGCCAAAACCTTCTTCTCCATTATGCAAAACTGGGCAATGATATTCAGGGGTGTCCAGATTGGTGCAGTTTGGAGCTGTAACACAAAACTGGCTGACATCATGTCAAACAGGGTGCCAATATCTTCACAGGCATCCAAATTGGCAGAATTTGGAATAGTCCAGTCTGCCATCTTGAGTCAAAATGGCACCTGATGATGTCCAAGCACAGATGAAAACTGGCTGTTTTATCTCAGGAACTGTAACACCAAATTGGGCAATGATATGTCAAGATGCAACTGAACACATAGACAACAGGTGGACAGACAGACTACTTTCCCAAATATATAGTAAGACCATCACCATCTTTTATACATTTCTGCAATGCAATCTGATACACATCAACTCAGAAATAAGGGCTATAGAGTTCAATGAGCCTTACAGGATTCATCCCTAGTCTGTCATTTGAGAAGTTCATAGGACAGGGATCTTTGATATTGTGGCTGTTAAGAAAACCAAGAACCTCTCTTACACTAGTCGTCATTATATGGGCCACGTGAAACAAACCCAGCTGAATACCTTCAAGTAATACTCTTTCAAGTAGCTTTCTTTCAAGGACTTTTGGAGTGTCTGTTATTTTCTTTCTTTTTTTTTTTTTAAATAAAGTTTATTATAGATTTGAACATATACAACAATTAAAATACACCCAACTAAACAGAACAAGCACAAAAACAAGACCCCCCCTCCCCCCTACCTCCCAAAACCCCCCTTCCCTCCCCTGCTCTTACCCCCAACCCTGTTCCTTCACAACCTAAATTAGACTTATCTAAATTGTAAGTATTTACATCACACACACAATATTACAACTTTGCTCAATTAGAAACCAAATCCAAATTGAAAAATAGTGATGCAGAATATTACAATACAAATAATATCCAAATAATCAAATTCTATCTTGTCTTCTTAATCCTTGAGTCTTACTATCTCGGAAAGAGAGCAAGTATAGTCCACATATACCTTGAAATGAGAAATATAATATCCATAAAATTAATCATTTTTTTTTCTTATTTCTAGAATCCTGCTGCGTCGGAAAGAAGAGACGGTTTATCTATGTGTGTACTGAGATAAATGGTAAGTGATTCCCATTTCTTTAAATTATCCTTCACATTAGTTTCTTTCAATAATTCGTATTTTCTTGCTAAATTATAATATAATATTAATTTTTGTAACCAATCCTCCTTCTTTGGAGTCTCCTGTGATTTCCATGCTTTTGCCAATAAGAGTCTTGCTGAGGCTGTTGCGTAGCTCACTACGCATCTATCATTCGGTTTTATGTCCTCTCCTAACATCCCTAATAAAAAGATTTCTGGTTGTTTCTTGAAAGAGTATTTCACAATTTTCTTTAACTCTTTATAGACTAGTTCCCAGAAGTCTTTGATGAGGTCACAGCTCCACCAGATATGAACATATGTCCCAACTTCTTTACGGCATCTCCAGCAGATATTGCTTACATTTGGGTACATTTTGGCCAGTTTGGCCGGCGTTAAATGCCATTGATTTTGCATTTTGAATATATTCTCTATCAAATCATAATTTGGGGTGAATCTCGAATCTCTTATCCATAATTGTTCCCATTTTTGCATACTTATTGTTTTCCCCAGATCCTTACTCCATTTGATCATATAATTTTTTGTAAGTTCCTCTTCTGTTTCCCATTTTAATAATATCTGGTATAAATTCGAAATATATTTGCCCTCCTTATCAATTAAAATTTCCTCCAGGTACGATTTATTCTTTTCAAATCCCACTTTCTTATCCAATTGTAATCTCTGATTAATTTGAAAGTAATCTAACCACGTGTTTAAATGATCCTTTATTTCTTTATATTCTCTTAATTTCAGCGTTCCTTCCTTTTCTTCCAGGAGCATACGGTATGTGGGCCATGTGTTATTCATATTACGTCTCCTCACCGCCAATAATTCAGCTGGAGAAAGCCACCAGGGGGTTTTGGGTTCAAAGAATCTCCTGTATTTTAACCATACTTTAAATAAAGATTTTCTAATCATATGGAACATGAAAAAATTCTTCTTATCTATTCTATCTTTCATCAGGTAATAATGCCAGCCGTGTCCTAGCCCATCGCCTTCTAAGTCTAATAGATCCGAATTTTTTAAAATTACCCATTCTTTAATCCAAGCTAATGCCGCGGAATCATGAAAAATTTCCAAATCTGGGAGGCCGTATCCCCCTCTCTCCTTATGGTCTATCAGAATCTTATATTTTATACGGGGTTTTTTCCCGTTCCATATGAACTCCGCAATGTCCCTTTTCCAATCCCTAAAATATTTCTCCATCCCCAACAATGGAAGGTTTTGGAAAAGGAAATTCATCTTGGGCACCTTGGGCACTTGTTATTTTCTAAGAGAAAGTTTTAAACGGTCATCACCAAGAAGGCTGACAAAGTCGGGAGCAAGAGTTCGAAGTAGCTCAGGCTGTGACATTATGATGAAGCCACTAGAAAAGTTCTTACTGTTTTTCTTTAATTTTACTGTAGTTGTTAGCAACTTAATTAACAGTGAAATTCAGAATGAAATGGTACTTGGAAAATAATATGAGACAGGCATATATATATATATATATATATATATATATATATATATATATGGAGAACCCCTTAAGAAATTCTTGCTTTCTTAACATCCATAATTTTATGCCAACAGGAAACTACAGAGGGGTAATGGGGGGATGAGATACTGCTGAGTTGCAGGAGATTCAACAGGAAGGATCCAGGGCCCATTGTAGCAAAGTGTTTCCTGTGGAGGTGCTTCAAGGTTACATGGATTCCTGCAGAGGTTCGATGAGATTGTCTAAGGAATGTTGCAGTGGGCAGCCCAGGGGGTCAATATTGCATACTTCTGAACTTGAGATCAAAAGGGGGGCATGTTTCTTGGAGATCCTGTATACTGACTGGAGAGTGTGTATATTCCCTAGACAAAGTATTGAATGAGGCCTGCTGCAGATTCTGCACAATGGCTGGCAAATGTGCAAAATTCAGTTGAGGTTCACATATTCTCTAAAGCCTATAGGGTAATATGCATAATGGCCGGCAAATGTGCAAAATGCAGTTGATACATGCACATTTCCCAACAAGAAGGAAATCCCTCCCCCCGCATGCAAAAAAATAAATTTAAAAAAACCCCTTCAGGAAATATAAATAGGAAGAGTGCAGGTTCTGCACAATCTGCCAAGCAACAGTTATAGAAGCATCCTCCCACCTCTCATCTATGCAAAGCATACAGGCTTAAGCTGATGTTTGACAGTGGGACTCTTGTCCCTCTCCCCACCAGCAACTGCAGAAGCCTTCCTTCCCTTGCATGTCTTCTTCTTCTTCTTCTTCTGAGAGCCAGTGTGGTGTAGTGGTTAAGAGCAGTAGACTTGTAATCTGGTGAACCGGGTTCATGTCTCGGCACCTCCACATGCAGCTTCTGGGTGACCTTGGGCTAGTCACACTTCTTTGAAGTCTCTCAGCCCCACCCACCTCACAGGGTGTCTGTTGTGGGGGAGGAAGGGAAAGGAGATTGTTAGCCGCTTTGAGACTCCTTCGGCTAGTGATAAAGTGGGATATCAAATCCGAACTCCTCCTCCTCCTCTTCTTCTTCCTCTTCTTCCTCTTCTTCTTCTTCGCAGGAGGCAGTATGGCCAATCCACTCATGAGGTGGACTGAAGCAACTGCCTCAGGCAGCAGAATCCCATTGGCATAAGGCCAATGTAATTCAAAACAAGTAGTCCATGGAGCAGGAACATAGTTCTTTATCTGTGGATCTGGACCATGAAATGCCACAACGGATATACTTGAGGCAACCAATGCTTTCATGGGCTGTGCTTTCCATGACTAATAATAGCACTGACTATTATTAGAGCAGAAACTGAACATAACATTCTATCTGACCTACTCATAGCTATTAAATATTCTGTGGTACGAAGTAATTTGGTTAAATTGTAAAATCTATACTCTTCAGGAAGATTTAATATTACACAAACCAAAACACAGATAGAACACCCAAGCCACAAGTCTCTGGCCATTATATCCATTAAGCTGAAGGTCCTTGGGCTAAATTAATTTAATGGGATCCACTGACTCCATCTAAACAGGTTTCTATCTTCTTTTTTATCAGAAGCAGGGAAATGTACTACTGGCATTTTTCTTTTTTAAAAAGCACACACACCATGGTGAACTTCTTTGTGAACACAGTAAGAAAGAAATAATTTGAGCTCTCTGTGCTTGTAAAAAGTACTTTACTATTCTAATTTGAGGATCAAATAAATTCCAATTAAGTCTTTAATATAGAGTTGACCCTCTCCTTGTAACTCTGTCATCTTCTGAAATGTGAAGCATGTGCAATATAATTATATGTATATTTCTGCTGAGTGAAAATGGCCCTTCCACTTATACAGCCCTATTCACAGACCATGAGAGTAGGGTGCCACTTCATTTTATTCTCCCGTGAAAGGGCTAAATTTGTAGGATAACAGAGCTGCATTCCCCCCCCCCCACAAAATTCCTGTTATCATATAGTGTCAGTGTTTTGGGGTGGGTGGCAAAGGAAAATGGCAGTCTTCAGCTGGTTCTCAACAGGCTGACCTCAGAACAGTTTTCATGAGTTTTGGCCCTAACCCAACTTTAAAATCCGCATCAATGAAAACAGGGTGGAGATTTTGGCTCAGCACTAATATGTGGTCAATAGCTTTAACTTTCCAATATATTTGATTTGCCCAGTACAAAACAAAAGATAGATGTGTAGTACTGATGAATGGTCTCGTTTAAAAACTACACCCAAAGGTTTTATTTCTGGAATAAAATCTATAACAATTCACTTTGAGGCCATGACAATTTGTTACAATAGTATTATTATTTTTTGGACATGGCTTTCCAGAATCGCTAGTACAATTAAGACAGTGAATGTGGGAACAAAGCCTAGAAACCTAATCCATGCCTGACCAATGGCATATTTGCTATGCTCAGGCAAAAACAGAGAGAGTGGTGTCTATGTAAAATATTCTGCAAGGTCTTCCAGGTCTGCTTCAGCTGCCATTGCTGGATATTCTCCCAGAGTTTACTGTATTAATGAACATGTGTGCATGTTGTGCTGTGGTTGGCTGACTGCGTGCATTCTGATCTGGGATGTTAATCTCATAAAGTGAGTAGAAAACCTTTTTTCTCTTTTGGCCAGTTTGGTTGGCTCTTGCTGTGGTGGCTGCAGAGCACTTGTCATTGCTGCTTTCTCATCTGATTCTTATGTCAAGTTGGTTTGTCTGTGTGCTAGAGCAGGATGTGTTTGCCTATGCTCAAATAGGTTGCATCTTTCCTGCTGCTCCTCAATGAAGAGCAAATTTCAAAGGATGGCTGTGTTTTGGTTCTCAAGGTGTTGCAGAACGTAAGGATCAGGTAGGTTACCCTATAAATATGAACTGAATAAAAAAAACCAATCCCTCATCTCCATCAGTGACATCCCCTAGATTACCTGGAGGGCAGCCCAGAATCCAGAAAGCAAAAATAGTGCATAAAGTGGAAACAGAAACTTGTGACTCTGAATGAACGTGATGTACTGTGGCAAGGATGCCTATACAAATAATCCCTCATTGAATCTGATCAGATCTGTAAACGGATTATTAAATTCTGCTTCAGCCCAGCTGGCTATAGATCATTCAGTGGCACACTCAGTCTCTGTCTCAAAGTATGCCGAAGAGAGAGAAAATGTGCAGCTCCCTATAGATTTTATTTTGTTTTACATAGAGTGTGGGCTATAGCGTCATTGGTGTTCTCTTACTGCAATGGCAGAAATCAGTTTCAAACTTTCCACCTCTGATCTAAACACGATGCTGGTTTGTGTCTCTGTGTGTGACCATCTGTGCTCCTGACCCTTATTCCAGTTGGCTGGTTAAGGAGAGGAGAAAGCATCTGGCTTTCTGCTTATCAAAGTGTTCCTAAGGAGAACCAGGATCTACCCTCTTTTTCTGAAATGTGTGTTATCACCTAATCAGTTTCAACTGATTATTAACCAATATGCCTTCATATTGCTAGGTAAGAGCATAATGGTTATAAACCACAAAAGTGTTGCAAGTTTTTTTTGGGGGGGGGGAGTAAAAGCTAAAAAAGGTACCCTGGGTAGTTAAGTCCAGTCAAAGACGACTATGGGGTTGCGGCGCTCATCTCAATTTCAGGCCAAGGGAGCTTTCCAGCTCATGTGACCAGCATGACTAAACCGCTTCTGGTGCAATGGAACACCGTGACAGAAGCCAGAACACATGGAAACACCGTTTCTCTTCCCACCGCAGCGATACCTATTTATCTACTTGCGCTGGCGTGCTTTTGAACTGCTAGGTTGGCAGAAGCTGGGATAGAGCAAAGGGAGCTCACCCCGTCGCGGGGATTCAAACTGCCAACCTTCTGATCAGCAAGCCCTAGGCTCAGTGGTTTAGACCACAGCACCACCAGCTCCTCATGGGGGCGGGGAAGGGTTAGGCTGTATGCCTGTTGTTTAGTCGTTTAGCCATTTAATCATGTCCAACTCTTCGTGACCCCATGGACCAGAGCATGCCAGGCACTCCTGTCTTCCACTGCTTCCCACAGTTTGGTCAGATTCATCTTGGTAGCTTCGAGAACACTGTTCAACCATCTCATCCTCTGTCGTCCCCTTCTCCTTGTGCCCTCCATCTTTCACAACATCAGGGTCTTTTCCCTTCTAATTCCTGGATCCACAGTGATCTACTGGGCATTACAGTGGTACCTCGACTTACGAACGACTCGACAACCAATTTTTTCGACTTACGAATGGGGGTAATGGCCGCGCGCTTACAAATGTCTCGATATCCAGGAAAAAAACCATGGCAGTTTTAGATAGGGATTTTTCGACTTACGATTTTTTAGATAGGGTTGCTTCGACTTACGAATTTTTCAATTTTCAATGCATTCCTATGGGAAATCGCGTTTCCAATGGCGTTTTTCGACTTACGAAGGTGCCTTCGGAACGGATTAAATTCGTAAGTCGAGGCACCACTGTATAAAGAATAAGGTCGTGACCTGGTACAGCACTGCTTCCTATGTGCTTTATAGTGGGTCCTTTGCTCTCAAGCATCTAGGTATAAGACAGCTTCCTATATGCCCCTGCTATAGCCTCATGGCTCTATAAAAGAACCAGAATGCCAGGTCTCCGGGAAAAGAAACATGAGAAATAAACCTCTTTGAGTAAATTCAGAAGAAACAAATCAAAGCGCAAGGTATGTATCCGGTCTGGCTTGCCTATGACTGCTTGTGTGGAAAATCTCCACCACTTATGGACCAAGGATTGATAGAATTAAAGTGAAGTCAGTTTTACCACTTGTGTGTGTCACACACCCCTGTCCTTAGGTGCTGACAGGGTGCTTTCTCCGTACACTTTGACAAGTTCTAAACTAAACCTTGAAGCTGAAATTATACATTCAAATAGATTCAGTTGACATCAAAACTGCTGAAATGACAAGTAAACACACCAACTGGGTTCCGTTTGAAACATTGGAGCTGAACTCCCTCCTTCCCACCTTTGGCTAATAAATATGTGTCAAATGCTATTGCTCAGCAAGTTAGCTGGCTTTTGGGAGGCTATTAGTGCAACCCAGTTTAAACAGAATTATGTCACAGGAGGAAAATATGAAATTGAGTTTGCTGTGAATACAAAATATTTGTGGGCTCTCTAAAGGGACTGTCAAAGACACGTTCATTTTCTGATATACAACCCTCATCAGCTTGGCAATGAATCACTTATTTCCCTGCTCTCTTCTGTTTGACCTCTTTCCTGCTATGTTCCCCGTACACCCACATAGATTTCACAGTAAGTATTTTTAAACTCTGCATTAATCACAGGTCACAAATAGGCTTTTCAAAATGCTAGTGTGTGTGTGTGTGTGTGTGTGTGTGTGTGTGTGTGTGTGTGTGTTTAATCAGGGAGGCTGTGCTAGAGATACACTACACATGGTAAAACGATTCTAATTAGTTTTAATTAGTAATTTGCACAGGAATTTCCGTGAATTATTTAAGATTTTGTTATTTGAGGAGGGGAAACCCTGAAAATGATTCTCCTTTTTAGTATTGCATTTCTAAGACATTTCTAAGACATTTTGAAATCTCACCTTAACCCACCATTGACATCAAGAAGGTTTACAAATACTTTGTTTTAGGAAGAAGAGAGCACAGCCTTGTAGCATGACCTCATTAATGCTATGGTTTATGTGAGATGTAACATAAGCAGTCCCCTTCATGGATCAATGCCTTGTCGTGGCGAAGGGGCTTGAATAACTCGGAGAAGCTATGAGCTATGCCATGCAGGGCCACCCAAGATGGACAGGTCATAGTGGAGAGTTTTGACTAAACGTGATCCACCTGGAGAAGGAACTGGCAAGCCACTCCAGTATCCCTGCCAAGAAAACTCCATGGACAAAGACAACAGGCATATAAAAGTTATGACGCTGGAAGATGAGCCCCTCAGGTCGGAAGGCGTCCAACATGCTACTGAGGAAGAGCGGAGGACAAGTACAAGTAGATTCAGAGCTGATGAAGCGGCTGGGCCAAAGCCGAAAGGATGCTCAGTTGCGGATATGCCTGGAAGCGAAAGGAAAGTCCGATGCTGTAAAGAAAAATATTGCATAGGAACCTGGAATGTAAGAACCATGAGTGGAGGTAAGCTGGATGTGGTCAAAAATGAGATGACAAGAATAAATATCGACATCCTGGGCATCAGTGAACTAAAATGGAAGGGAATGGGCGAATTCAGTTCGGGTGACTATCATATCTACTACTGTGGGCAAGAATCCTGTAGCAGAAATGGAGTGGCCCTCATAGTCAACAAAAGAGTGGCAAAAGCTGTAATGGGATGCAATCTCAAAAATGACAGAATGATCTCGATACGAATCCAAGGCAGACCTTTTAACATCACAGTAATCCAAGTTTATGCACCAACTACCGGTGCTGAAGAAAGTGAAATTGACCAATTCTATGAAGACCTACAACAACTTCTAGAAATGACACCAAAGAAGGATGTTCTTCTCATTACAGGGGATTGGAATGCTAAAGTAGGGAATCAAGAGATAAAAGGAACAACTGGCAAGTTTGGCCTTGGAGTTCAAAATGAAGCAGGGCAAAGGCTAATAGAGTTCTGTCAAGAGAACAAGCTGGTCATCACAAACACTCTCTTCCAACAACACAAGAGACGACTCTACACATGGATATCCCCAAATGGGCAGCATCGAAATCAGATTGATTATATTCTCTGCAGCCAAAGATGGAGAAGCTCTATACAGTCAGCAAAAACAAGACCTGGAGCTGACTGTAACTCAGATCATCAGCTTCTTATAGCAAAATTCCAGCTTAAACTGAAGAAAGTAGGAAAAAGCACTGGGCCAGTAAGATACAATCTGAATCAAATCCCTTATGAATACACAGTGGAAGTGAGGAACAGGTTTAAGGATTTAGATTTGGTGGACAGAGTGCCTGAAGAACTATGGATGGAGGCTCGTAACATTATACAGGAGGCAGCAACGAAAACCATCCCAAGGAAAAGGAAATGCAAGAAAGCAAAATGGCTATCCAACGAGGCCTTACAAATAGCGGAGGAGAGGAGGCAAGCAAAATGCAAGGGAGATAGGGAAAGATACAGGAAACTGAATGCAGATTTCCAAAAAACAGCAAGGAGAGACAAGAGGGTCTTCTTAAATGAGCAATGCAAAGAAATAGAGGAAAACAATAGAATGGGGAAAACCAGAGATCTGTTCAAGAAAATTGGAGATATGAAAGGAACATTTCGTACAAAGATTACCATAATCAAGGACAAAAGTGGTAAGGACCTAACAGAAGCAGAAGACATCAAGAAGAGGTGGCAGGAATACACAGAGGAATTATACCAGAAAGATATGGAGGTCTCGTACACCCCAGGTAGTGTGGTTGCTGACCTTGAGCCAGACATCTTGGAGAGTGAAGTCAAATGGGCCTTAGAAAGCACTGCTAATAACAAGGCCAGTGGAAGTGATGATATTCCAGCTGAACTATTTAAAATTTTAAAAGATGATGCTGTTAAGGTGCTACACCCAATATGCCAGCAAGTTTGGAAAACTCAGCAATGGCCAGAGGATTGGAGAAGATCAGTCTACATCCCAATTCCAAAGAAGGGCAGTGCCAAAGAATGCTCCAACTACCGCACAATTGCGCTCATTTCACACGCTAGCAAGGTTATGCTTAAAATTCTACAAGGCAGGCTTAGGCAGTATGTGGACCGAGAACTCCCAGAAGTGCAAGCTGGATTTCGAAAGGGCAGAGGAACCAGAGACCAAATAGCAAACATGCGCTGGATTATGGAGAAAGCTAGAGAGTTCCAGAAAAACGTCTACTTCTGCTTCATTGACTATGCAAAAGCCTTTGACTGTGTCGACCACAGCAAACTATGGCAAGTTCTTAAAGAAATGGGAGTGCCTGATCACCTCATCTGTCTCCTGAGAAATCTTTATGTGGGACAAGAAGCTACAGTTAGAACTGGATATGGAACAACTGATTGGTTCAAAATTGGGAAAGGAGTACGACAAGGTTGTATATTGTCTCCCTGCTTATTTAACTTATATGCAGAATTCATCATGCGAAAGGCTGGACTAGATGAATCCCAAGCCGGAATTAAGATTGCCGGAAGAAATATCAACAACCTCAGATATGCAGATGACACAACCTTGATGGCAGAAAGCGAGGAGGAATTAAAGAACCTTTTAATGAGGGTGAAAGAGGAGAGCGCAAAATATGGTCTGAAGCTCAACATCAAAAAAACCAAGATCATGGCCACTGGTCCCATCACCTCCTGGCAAATAGAAGGGGAAGAAATGGAGGCAGTGAGAGATTTTACTTTCTTGGGCTCCTTGATCACTGCAGATGGTGACAGCAGTCACGAAATTAAAAGACGCCTGCTTCTTGGGAGAAAAGCAATGACAAACCTAGACAGCATCTTAAAAAGCAGAGACATCACTTTGCCGACAAAGGTCCGTATAGTTAAAGCTATGGTTTTCCCAGTAGTGATGTATGGAAGTGAGAGCTGGACCATAAAGAAGGCTGATCGTCGAAGAATTGATGCTTTTGAATTATGGTGCTGGAGGAGACTCTTGAGAGTCCCATGGACTGCTAGAAGATCAAACCTATCCATTCTTAAGGAAATCAGCCCTGAGTGCTCCCTGGAAGGACAGATCGTGAAGCTGAGGCTCCAATACTTTGGCCACCTCATGAGAAGAGAAGAATCCTTGGAAAAGACCCTGATGTCGGGAAAGATGGAGGGCACTAGGAGAAGGGGACGACAGAGGACGAGATGGTTGGACAGTGTTCTCGAAGCTACGAACATGAGTTTGACCAAACTGCGGGAGGCAGTGCAAGACAGGAGTGCCTGGCGTGCTATGGTCCATGGGGTCACGAAGAGTCGGACACGACTAAACGACTAAACAACAACAACATAAGCAGTCAAGTACAACACTTCCTGCTTGCCCAGAGTGGACACACAGGGGAGTGTCACTCCAGGACTTCCTGTCACACCTGTTCTGGAGCTTCCTCCCTCTGTGTGTGACCATGTAGGTGGGCGTGACCCTGGGAGACCCCATAAAAGGGGCTGGTCACACAGCCATTTTTCTCTTGATGCCATCTTCTCTCTTTTGCTGCTGATACTGTTGTATTTTGCTGTCTGCTGGATCTCAGCCAGCAGGACATGGGCTCAAATCCCTACATGGGGATTGTAACATTTCAGTTGATACACCTTTGATTGAATTTTTAGAACTCAAAGCTTTGGACAAGTCTCTATATAATTATAGGGAATTTTCATGTTGGTGACACACTTTTTAGACATGCATCATTTTGTGACACAGAAATTCAGTTTTACTAGCAAACCAGAGGTTAAATTAACCCCTTTCCAGCTGCAGGAAGAGCACGGGGAGCGTTTGCATGACACACCTTCGCACTGCAGCTGACACACTAACATGTAGCTACACACAGTTTGGAAAGCTCTGCTCTAACTGCTAGACCAGCCTGGCTCCCCATCACATCATGATCACACCTCTTTTGGATGCTTTGCTATTTTATTTCATTTGGAAATTGGTTTCCATAAAACCATTTGAATATGTTCTTAACACACTTCCAGCAGACTTAATTTTATATAAAAAAAGTATAGTATCATAAAAGTTTTAAAGTATGCAATTAAATGTTCATAATGTATTCATGAGTTTATTAGCAAACTATTCTAAAATCTGAGGGTAGTGTTGTATGGAAAGAAACTATTTCTTTGATGAATATTTTTAATGAGAAGTATTCGTTTGCATTCCTTCTTGTATATTTTACATATTCCTGACGTATTTGATAATAAATACATTTTTTGGCACACACTAACTCTTAAATTCTCCCTTAGCAGCTTTCTGGGCAAAACCTTTACAAGATGTGAGCTAACAGGTAAGCTTCAAACATTGATATCTGAGTCCTTTTAATGGCACCAAAGAGTATTGGAGCAATAAATTTGCTATGGAAGACTTGGCTCCTGTTCTGTTTTCTCTTGATTGTTTCATGAATGCCTGTGCATCTTGATCTGTCAACAATCCTTGATTATCAGCATTTGATGACATTGTGAACGGCATAGAGGTAAATTCAGAAGTGTGGGAACTCACAATGAACCAATAAGCATTCTGTTTATTAGGTTCAGCTGGCAGCCATAGAATGGTGAAGAAGCTGGGTGTGTTTAGCCTGGAAAAGAGACTGAGAGGAGATATGGCAGCCATTTTTAAATACCTAAAGGGCTGCCATGTGGAAGATGAAGCAAGCTGGTAGGGTAGGAGAACTAATGGATTAAATTTACAAGATAGGAGACTCCGCCTGAACATCAAGAAGAACTTTGTGATAGTAAGAGCTGTTCAACAGTTGAACAGACTCCCTCAGAAGGTGGTGGACTCTCCTTCCTTGGAGATTTTTAAATAGAGATTGGATGGCCATCTGTCATGGATGCTTTAGTTGAGATTCCTGCATGGCAGGGGTTGGACTACATGACCCTCAGTGACCATGATTCTATGAACCTCTTGAGCTAGTTGTAATGCAATCTTACAACAAAGTGCTACCATTTAAACTGCTATCATGAAGTCGGAGCCCCATCACAAAAAAAAATGAAAGATGTGTTCAGTGGTGCTGTTAGATAATTTTAGAGTCCAGAATTACAAGGGCTTTCTCTGTAGATGGTAATGTGTATTTACTTTGCTGTCATAAGTCTGCCTGCTGCATTTGGAGATGTTTCTACACATTTTGCTGGGTGGACCCTAGACTTCTGCCCCAAAGCCATGATCTGCCTACAGCAGCCACAATATGATTTGGATACTCTTTGGAATTAGCCACCTGGATCAGGTGATATATAGTCTCTGCTTGAATTGTTCCTCATTCTCTAACATCTTCTATGATCTGTCACAAACTTGAAAGCCTCATTAGCCCCTCAGCGGGTCCATCCATCTCCCTGGTGCTCTGGGACATGATGTCAGGAGTCCTGCTCCATTAAAAAGAAAAGGAAAAAAAGAAAATTCTTGAGTCTTGCCCCTCTGTGTTCCTCACCAACTACCCCACACCAACAGTGGCTGGGAACTGTCTGTATCCTTCAGATGTAAAACACACACACACACACACACACACACACACACACACACGATGAATTCCCTTACAGCACAATATATACAGTTTGTTAAATGAATAAATGTGTATTTCAAGAAATATTTCTAAATGCACTTTCTCTCACAAGACACATATTAAATGAGCTGCCCAGAGTGGCTGGGACAACACAGTAGATGGGCAAGATACATCTAGTAGTAGATATATGATTTTTGTCAAACCATTTGGGAAGTACATAAACCCATAGATAACTCACCTGTTCTGACCCACACACAAGTCTGGCAGGTACAGATCCAGTCAGCTCACCTCAGAATTACGATTCCTGAAGCATCCCTCATTCCATGGTGTGCATTCTTCAGCCCACCTCTCCCTTTTGGGAGACAGCAGTCTATTTCATGTGGGCCAATTTGCTGCTTTGAATGTGTCGACTGTCATGCCTGACTTGGTACTACGTAGGGCATGGGACTTCCTGATCCACAACTCCATTTCCTCAAATAAATGAACAAATGTTTGTATGTAGATGTTTACGATGGTGCTCCTATCTCACCTCAGCAAACTGTATTTTGGTTGTATCACAATGACAAGCATTGTTGAATCCAGCTGTAAATGTATTCTAGCAGAGTAACCGGCGGCAGCTGAATTGAAGGAGAGCCTCCGAACAATAGAGTGACAAAATATGTCACTACCTCGGAAGAAGATAGCATCGTACCTTGGCCGATATTGGGTCTGGTCATGAAACACAGCATTCATAAGCACGGTGAAAGGTCATTTTTGAGTGGAACAAATGCAAAGGATCCATTATCCCCCACATTTGCATACCTTTTAAAGATGTTAATGTTTCACCAGTGAGCTCTATATTAAACACATCTATTCTGCTCTACACTCACATTTTTATGACTGCCTCCAAAAGCGATTCCCCCTCTGAAGAGCATTTAGGAGATGCTGGGCCCTTTATTAACTTTGTTCCACCACCCCTTAGCCTTCTGTTTTCTTATAGTACCAGAAACCAAACAGTTCAGGGTTCCTGTCGTGAGGGCACGTTTCCCCCACAGGTGCTTCTAATTAAGCTGGGAGCCCAAATGAAATGTGCAGCACAGCCTCTCCCTGGGAATCCCATGTCCAATATTGACCTGTCTCCTCATGCAATCATTTATTACCTGCTGATAAGTCTTCTCCTGGTTTCTCTTTCTTCCTCTACATGCTGTTGTTTATCTACTCTTTTTTTTTTTTTTGCTGTTGTCTATTCCAGCAAAGCCAGCTCTGCTTCCTTGTTCCATTCTTAACCACTGTGGTAAGTGGTTTTCGACTCGGGGTTTTCAAATAGAATATCTTCGGGCTATTCACAGCGGTTTACGAATAAAATAAATCCAGCTTTCAGAGTCCATGGGGAAATCTGTCCTTTCAATTTCAAGATCAAACTCTTGGAGTTCTAGAGAAGGTCAGTTTCCCCACATATACAGATAACAATTTCTTCAATGGCCACCTGGCTGCCCGTTAACTAATGGGCTACGTTCAAGGTACAGGTTTGGGGACCAGGATACCTGAAAGGTAATCTCACCCCTTGTATTGAGATGGTATGGAAAATTGAGATCAGCTGCCAAATAGGGTATAATGTGTGCAAGCTGATCAGATTTGCCCACTTAGGTAGCAGGAGATCATGTGGGATGACTGCTCAATGAATTCAAATAGTCTGAAAACCTTGATTGATTACAGTTGCCTGGTTGGAATAAAAGCATAAAACCTCCCTTGCAAGCCAGGGAGGCATATCAAAATTTTAGTTTACTAGGTCCCATTCACATATTGCGTGAAACTAGCCAAGGCTAAAGCTAAGAAGGACTGTGAGTGCTGGTGGTTTAAGATTCATTCTTCCAAGTTCCGTTGGAAGTTGTGTGCTTATACACAAAATTTGCTCTTCGATGTTCCAGGGTCCTAGGAACTTAAATGTAATAAATCACTCTTTCCCCACCAGAATCAGGTGGCAATAAAGCCATGCTTTTAGTAATCATAGTCCATTGCTGCCTTGATGCCTGACAACCACCAACGCTGAGGGTCTCTGTGCTTTATATTATTTTGGCCCCTGTAATGTAAATCCTTTCATACCTGCATTCATTCACTCAAAAACTTATTTGTGAGTGAGCTTCTGGGTGTCTGTGATGTCAGGAAGTAACAACATGACTATTTACTTAGCCGTGTCCTCTATCTATCAAACATTGTAGTACTTTATTGCCAACCACATTCTTTCATAGCAAGTCTGCAAAACTCAGCAGATGTTGTTCTATTCACCCACTTTGTAGCTAAAAGATTTCATACAAAGGTTCCTCATAATTGAAAAAGGTGATGATAATGATACATTATAAAATTGTTGGTTGTTACCAAGTAGTCTTAAGTGGACACAATAATACATTTATCCCTTCATGATACTACAGAGGTCTTGATACATTGCTTTTAGATAGATGCTACATTAAATATTACTGGAGGTTGCCAAATACAGCTCTCAGGCACAGTGCTTCTGCCAGTCTATTCATTTCTTTTGCCCCATCCATCTCTCTTTACCCTGGCCAAATGACTTTCATTTCTTTTCTTCCATTTTTTTGTTTCAGTTTATTTACATTATTTCTCTATGCTTCCCATTCAAGTGTTATTCCCCCTCCCATACAAATGGATTTCTCTTGGCAACATCTTTTCCACATATTTTGTAATATTCGTTTGACATTTCTTAATTGAAATTAAGTACCTCTCTGAAATGCTGTTACTGTACTGAAATCAAGTTAAGTCAAAGGCAGTGATGCTAAACATTACAGTACCCAACAACTTTCTCTCTCTCTCTCTCTCTCTATATATATATATGAAAAGCTTATAAAAAGAAAAGCTGGAAGAGTAGCTTATCACATGCAAAGTCCAGTTACTTTAAAGAAGAAGAAAACCATTGACAGCTCCTCAAATGTGTCACAAAATGAAGCAGCATACATACATTGAATAGGATGTCCACTAAATGAAAGGAAAAGAGACCAATGAAGGGCAATATCATTAATTTATTTACTTATTGTATTTATTTATACACCACCCTTCATCCAAACAATCACGGGGTGGTTTACAATAGACTGGGGGAAAAGCAGCAATAATCTTTTTTCCAGGTAGCATCACAACAAACTGATTCTGCTATCGAGGAAGGGAAATGGGAGAATCAAAGGAGACAGAAATGGTACCCCAGAGACCATAGGAGTTTGCAGACATCCCTATCCAGGTGTCAAGGGAAGAGTAGAAGCAGCTACACAAGTTTCCTGGCAGGTGGGTTTCTGCAGCTTCTCAGGAGGGAGAGGTGGGAAAGTGAGGAGGCAGCAGAGAAGTTGGCATAGCTGCACTGTTTGCACTGCCCTGGCCTCCCTGCCTCTCCCTACCTCCTCCTCAGTAAGCATCAACAACCCTGCTGGGAAGCTAGCATGGCAGCTCTACCTCACCCAGCCAGCTGCTTCTGGGGAGGAAGCATTGAAGGCGATTATGAAGAATGCTGAGCAAGCTTATTCAGGAAGTATGAGCAGATCATGCACTTTCCTCCTCCTGGTTCTAAATAGTGGCAGCAGCATAATTGTCCATTATGATGGCACAGCATTCAAGCAAATCTGGTGTAGATCATAAGGGCTCAGTCATGCAATCCTAAGCACTTACTTGCTGGCAAAGTAGGGTCAGCTCATTGACTGTTCATTGACTTGACATATTTCTTATGATAAGAATACAGCAATAATGCCTTGTCAGTTGTTATAAATCATCCAAGGATGTAGGTAAAGGGATATCACATCAGAGTCAGGACAGAGAAACTGAAAAAGTTAGAAGAAAGTTGCAGAATGAATTCACTGCTGTATCTTTGCTTCCTTGTTACCCCCCCCCCCGCCCGGAGGGATGAGTTATTTTCCCGATCATGTACATTGACTAATTCTGTTTTAATCTATGTTTTGTTTTCCAAGCGAGGGGACTGATTAGCCCATGTCTCACTAAACAATAGGTGTAAGTCCCACCTGTAAGATGTCATTATTACAGGACAATCATTTCATTGTCATATAACTCAGTAATTTCGAATGTGGTGCTGATAACGCCAAGGTTGCAGGTTCGATCCCCGTAAGGGACAGCTGCATATTCCGTCATTGCAGGGGGTTGGACTAGATGATCCTCAGGGACCCTTCCAAGATTCTATGGTTCTATGAAATGGTGAACAACTTAGCAGTCACAGTATTTTTTAATGTTGAATTTAAATACACATTGATTGATTGATTGATTGATTGCTTTGGGGGAGCCACTGCCAGAACTTGTGCCCACCTTTTTGAATTCTGTGAAACTGAACCCAGTGCCTAAGCTACCAAAATGCAATTTATTCTGGGGGAAACCTGTCAAATGTCAAATGCTTCGTCATAACAGTGCCAAAACAATGCATTGGATCCAGTTCAGGCACAGTATAATTCTCCCTGACATGCATAGAATAGGAACGTAAGGAACTGAGAAAGGACAGGGCTACAGCTTGGAAAGGGGGTAGTTGGGGGTTTAAGGTAGACAGTGCCTGATGTGCTAAGTGAGTCATTGGCCATTGCTTGTAGAGTTCTGGGGTCCAGAAAAGAGCAAACAAACTGATCAAGGGGTTGCTTGCAACATTTGGGACATTTTGTATTTTTAAAAGCCAGGTAACAGGGGACATGATAGAGGTGTACAAGATTACACGTGGTTTAGAGAAAATGCACAAGAAGACAGTTTTCTTCCTCTCTCGGAATATTTAAAATCAGGGCCATCCAATGAAGTTGGGTGTTGCTAGGCTCCGGTGAGCTAAAAGTGCTTCTTCACACATTGCATTTTTACACTAGGGAACTTTCTCCTACAGCATCTCGTGATGACCAGATGTGGATGAATTCAAAGAGGGATTAGAAACATTATAGGTAAGGTACCAGCCATGGTGGCGATACTGTGCCTCCAATGGCAGAAGCAATGTGGCTCTGAATACAAGCTGCTAGGAATGAAAGCAGGAGAGAGAGAGAACTGTTGAGTTCAGATTTTGCTTTCAGGCTTCTCGTGGGCATCTGGTTGGCCATTGTGAAGACAGCATACTGGACTAAAAGGGCTACAGTGGTGCCTCGCTAGATGAATTTAATTCGTTCCACGGGTATTTTCTTATAACGAAAAAATTCGTCTAGCGAATCCCATAGGAATGCATTGAAATTTTTTTGAATTTTTTTTTGCCCATAGGAACGCATTAATTGAATTTCAATGCATTCCTATGGGAAACCGCGATTCGCTAGACGAAAATGAATTCGTCTAGCGAGGCAACCTCCGCTAGAAAAAACCTTTCGTTAAGCGAAAATTTTGTTAAGCAGGGCATTCGTTAAGCGAGGCACCACTGTATTGGCTTGATTCTGCAGGAATCTTCTTAAGCTATTCTGTCCTCAGGCAGGTTCCCATTCACATTTTATAGGATTGGGGAGTATAATTTTGAGCCTATCATGTACGTGAATACATAGATGACAAGAGTTGTATCCAACTAAATTCTTCTCAGATGAACCCACTGAAATCGATGGATATGACAAACTCAGCTCCATTAATTTCTATGGCTCTACTTTCAGCGAAACTTAATTCCTCAATCTACAATGAGGATCTATTTTACTTTTGCTCTTCTTCTTCTTCTTCTTCTTCTTCTTCTTCTTCTTCTTCTTCTTCTCATCTAGCAATTTCGGGGCTAAGTAATAATACTGATACTATGAAGGCCGTGATGCTGTGTGATCGGAATGCACGTGTTCAAAACTATTGCACTCATAGTGTGCACCTACAAGTCAAAAGACATGAAGAAAGACATCTGAGGTTAGGCACAAAAAAAATGTGAAGCTGACAATATTGGGGGGGGGAAATGGCAGTGCTGATTGTATCACTTGAAGTTCAGCTAGTCTGATACACTTTATGCAGTTTAGGCATTTAGAGAATGGAATCAAAAATGGAATTCCTCCTATAACTTTTGCACATTGCTTATTCTATTGGACATTCCCCAAAAAGTTATAAACCCAAGAACGGGCGCCCCTAAGCTTTTACCAATCAACAAGGTAAGTGCTTTAAACTGTGCATTGGGTTGTGGCTTGAAAATTTGTTTGTTTGTTTGTCACACCATTTCCCCTCCCAACTCCCAACACATATTTTGTCTTTAAACTTCCTAGATTGCATGTGTCAAGCAATTTCAAGATGGATTTTAAAGGTCAGCCATTATGACACAGTACGACTGGCTCAACCTGCTGCGAAATGGCCTTAATAGTCTGAGCTCCATAAGATCAGCTTTGACAGGTACTTTTTTTAAAAATGATAACAATATAGGAAGTATGTATTCTGTGGTTTCAAATAAGAAATAAAAATGCATTTGAGAAGGTTAGCTATGTTAGCTTTGTGGAGCAAAAGCAACAATGTGTGCGCACACACATGTGTACACATGTCCTCTGAGATTAGATCATTTTAGCATATGAAATTAAGAGGTGAACGAACACATCTTCAAGGAAAATAGCATGTCAATCAATAGAAGTTACAGCAACTGGAGCAACAGAAATCAGCAAGCCCATAGATTTAGATGGGCCCAGATACACTCAATTCTTGGCAGATGCTGCTCTGTTTTCCTAACACTACACATGCTATAATTAGTAGTGACTTAATCACTTTAGGCCTCTATTCACCACTTAGAGATTTTTGAAATATTTAGCAGTATATAAGTGATTTGAATGATTGATTGATGGAAAATTCTGAAAAACAATTCATAAAATTCCAGGAAAATATTATCTTGCATGTTTCTTTTGCTTCAGTGGAAGTAAAGATGTCCTTTCTTGATCAACTAAATTGACCAAGCCTGGAACTAGCAGAAACCAATCTAGTACTCTGACAAAGTCCTTTTCTTTTCTTTTCAAAACAGAATAAATATCTTCTTCCTTCCTTCCTATAAATTAAATTAACTGCCTGGTGTCTTAGCTATGCTCCTTAGCAGGCACAAGCATGGATTCACTTTTTTAAAAAAATCCTTTTTTCAGATAATGTAGAAGTATAAGTTACTATTATTACAAAATACCCAGCTACACCTTCTTCCCTTTTTATCAGATGTGCTTTGTTGTTAAATGTGCTAATTACTTTTATGGAATTATATTTGATTGATTTTTATGAGCTTTTTGTATTGTACTGGGAAGGAAAGATATAAATGGCACACAATTAAATTAAATTAAAAAACAAAAATTAAAGAGTCATAAAATCCTTATCCAACAGAGATCAAAATTCATGTCCACAATATGGGCTAATTATTTCTAATGTGTCTCTAATTGTGAAAGTGCTGCTACTTTATTAATTTAAATGGATAGCTGCATATGGCAAGATTGAAAATTATTGTCGGTTGTGGATATTTTTAGTTGAAATTGATTATTTTGGATGTGACAAATGTATTCCATTCAAGGTCTTTGTTATTTTTCCAATCCAAAATTAATAGATAGTCTGAACTTATTTTATACCACTCAACCTCAAGTATTTCAGCAATTGGCAAGTCCTGGAACCTGCATGCCAGCATGTCTTCTTTTGTCCATGGACAGGTTCGAAATGCTGAACTGAAAGCACACAGCTAATCTTCTGCTGTCAGTCCTTTCATTCCAGTAGCTCATGAATCAGTGAAGTCATGCTTAGCCCAAGTTGACCAAAGGATCACTAAATTTCATGATGATAAATTAACATCACACGTCAGATCTCCTGTCAATCTTTGTTATCTTTCTTAAACAGGCTAAATCAAATCAATCTCTGTGATAGGAATCAGTTTTCATACACCTTTTGAGTCTAGGCTGGCAGTGTGTCTTAAAACATTCTCAAAGCATTTAGTTATGATTTTATATATTTGAGTGAAAATATATGATTTTCTATACTTGAGTGAATTCAGAACTTAAGTTGATTTCCCCCTTATGTTAATATATATATGAATAAATACTTCAACTCTGGAAGTTGGGACACTTTTCATCTTGGATAATTGAAGTTCCCTAAACTCTGGTTGCTGCTAAAATAAAAAGCCTTAAAAGGAGGGCCCCTCTTGCCCACACAATGTAGGTCAATATGTGGACCTTCCTTTTCCATGTACATATCATGTCTGAGCAGCTTCCCAGACAATATATGGTCCGAAACCTGCATAAACACCAAATATTCAAAAATATTAAACCAACTTTGAGAAGAACGAAATAAATGAATCAAACAGCCCAACATCAATTAGAAAAAAGCCTTTAGCGTTGCAGCTCCCATGCTTTGGAATCAGGTCCCAATCAAAGATGAACAACTAACATTTTTGCTTTTAGGCACCTATTAAAAACTCATCTTTTCAAGTGGGTGAGAATTCCCTAAACTTGACTCAGTCCTTTTATATTGCATGCTATGTGGAATCTGTGTGATTGGGTGTTTTTTGTTTATTTAGATTGTTACCTATATCTTTATCGTACTTTTGTTTGGTATTATTCATCTAAGTGTTACTCAAAGTAATGAACATAGTAGTTTCAGAAGACCAGCTGGTTTGATAACAAAAAGGATTCTCCTTTCTAATGCCGACGGATATTACAGGAAGCAGATCGTGCTTAAAATCAGCAAAAATGTTTACACTGAGAACCAATGTGATAAAAAAGCTAGCATATTGGGTCTGTAAGTGAGACACCCATGTTTAAATCCCTACTGATCAATCTAATTGAGTAGCCTTGGGCCGGCTCATATATGCCAGCCTAGCCTAGTTAACAGAGCATTTGACGAAGCTAAAGCATTGCTCTCTATGATTCTTGGAGGAGTGATGTTGTACAAGTGTAACAAATAAACAAATAACAAATGCTCCTCCAGCTTGCTTTCAAGAAAAAGAGCTATAACCTACAATTATCTGACAAAGATGCCAGTTCTGCCTGCTTGATGGCAACAGTAAGTAACGAATCAATGGGATTACTTATGCAAATGAAGCTGTAGACGCTTATGAACACATTTGTCATTAAACCATTCTATACTGCCCTGACAAGTCAGATGAAGAGGCTCACATACTCCTTTTCAGTTATCATTTTCTTGCTTTCAAAACATAGCGGCTGTTTAATGAGTATAAAAGAGGATCACCAAAGTGTAATAAGAACGAAAGTGGGCTGAAACGTACTTGCTATTTATAGGCCAAAGGATGAGAACATGGAGAGGAGCGTAATGGGGTGAAATCAGATGGAGGAGCCTGTCAAATATGACCTAGCTACCTGGCTAATAGCTGTAGCTACTATTTAAGTGTGTGGTTGGGCGGAATAAGAGATGACAAGGTGTGAAGGAGGTTATATTAATTCATGGCTGGTGTGGGGTAAGCAGTGCATCTGAGCATGCAATAACAGCTGGCAATGCTTGAAATGACTGTGTGTGTGTGTGTGTATTGCTCTCAGAGATGCACACCATATTCCATGTGTGTGTGTCTAAGTTACCGTATTCTGCTTGAGAACTGAGGACTGTGAATCACTATCCATATCAGAGCACCTGGGTCTTTTTGCTCTTCTCATTTCTGGGATTCTCCATGTATCAGCCAAGCTGTACTTTTTGGATCAGTTGGTTGAGTTCCAAATCTACAGTCTCATCCAGTCCAGATTGATCTACAGCTACTTTGTGGGCAGGAAGGTAATAAAGACATTTATAGCACACCTTTCCTTTTGCCCATTTAAACACACACACAAAGTTCAAGAGAAATAATAATAATAATAATAATAATAATAATAATAATAATAATAATAATAATAAAAAAAAAATTATTTGTACCCTGCCTATCCGGCTGGGTTTCCCCAGCCACTCTGGGCGGCTTCCAACAAAGATTAAAATACATTAAAATGTCACACATTAAAAACTTCCCTAAACAGGGCTGCCTTCAGATGTTTTCTAAATGTCAAGTAGTTATCTATCTCTTTGACATCTGATGGGAGGGCATTCCACAGGGTGGGCGTCACTACCGAGAAGGCCCTCTGCATGGTTCCCTGTAACCTCACTTCTCACAATGAGGGAACTGCCAGAAGGCCCTCGGCGCTGGATCTCAGTGTCCGGGCTGAATGGTGGGGATGGAGACGCTCCTTCAGGTATACAGGACCAAGGCCGTTTAGTATTAACACTTTGAATTGTGCTCAGAAACATACTGGGAGCCAGTGTAGATCTCAGGACCAGTGTTATGTGGTCCCGGCGGCCACTCCCAGTCACCAGTCTAGCTGCCGCATTCTGGATTAATTGCAGTTTCTGGGTCACCTTCAAAGGTAGAGCGCATTGCAGTAGTCCAAGCAGGAGATAACCAGAGCATGCACCACTCTGGCGAGACTGTCTGCAGGCAGGTAGGGTCTCAGCCTGCGTATCAGATGGAGCTGGTAGACAGCCACCCTGGACACAGAATTATACCCCATTCAGGACCAGGGAGTCCTCCACACCTGCCCGCCTCTTGTCCCCCCAAAACAGTACTTCTGTCTTGTCAGGATTCAACCTCAATCCGTTAGCCACCATCCATCCTCCAACCGCCTCCAGACACTCACACAGGACCTTCACTGCCTTCACTGGTTCTGATTTAAAAGAGAGGTAGAGCTGGGTGTCATCTGCATACTGATGAACACCCAGCCCAAACCCACTGATGATCTCTCCCAGCGGCTTCATGTAGATATTTAAAAGCATGGGGGAGAGAACGGAAGCCTGAGGCACCCCACAAGTGAGTGCCCAGGGGTCTGAACACTCATCCCCCACCACCACTTTCTGAACGCGGCCCAGGAGGAAGGAGCGGAACCACTGTATGACAGTGCCCCAAGCTCTCAGCCCCTCTAGATGGTCCAGAAGGATGTTATGGTCGATAGTGTCAAAGGCCGCTGAGAGATCCAGCAGAACTAGGAAACAGCTCTCACCTTTGTCCCTAGCTCGCCGGATATCATTGACCAGCGCAACCAAGGCAGTCAAAGGATGTCAAAGGAATGAAGAATGATTTTAAGAGATTAAAAGGTTTTGAAGGTTAAAAGTCCTTAAAATATATATTTAAAATATATATATGTGGAGATATAGCTGGCAGGGCGGTGGCTGCAAGGCTTTTAGGCTTCGTTAAAACTAATTTACAATGCTGGTTTCACAAAGTTCTATGATGCAAATTCCTGGGGTTGCCAGAACACATAAAACAACCTTGCCTTTGATAAGAGGAATTTTAAGAAGAATAAAGGCGGGGGGAGCCAGCAAAGCAAACACCCGTCATATAATTGAAAGGGAATATGCAGAGCTCTGATAAGGACATCTTACTTTGGTGCCATCTTGTCTCCATTTATGTGTGTTTGTGTGTGTGAATTCCTGAAAATGAGCATAGTATGGTCTACATGAAACTAAAAATTGCTTAATTTGTTCCCTGAGTTGTGCCCACTGCTATACACAGCCACAGTCGTGAACATTGTCCAAGAATTACGTTGGACAAGGAGTACCTTACCTGCACTGGGTTAGAAGAGGGAGACATTTTAATAGCTCACCAATTTTCCATAAACAGGTTGACCTCACCGCCAAAGACGCTTTCCTCCGTTGTCTCCTGAGACAGATGGATGCCAGCTTAGCTTAGGCTGCATCAGTCCACATTACAAACAGCACAAACAGGACAGTGTCCTGTGACAACTTGGAGAGAGAGAAATTGTGATGTAAGTTCTTTTGGACACCGTTCAATTCCTCAGTTGCCTAAAGTTTAACTCTCAGCTGCATGTTCATATATGCATGGGGTGGGAGGGATTGTAAGCAGTGACATCAGGAGTAAAGGAAATGCAAAATTACTGACAGGGGCAATTCAATTAGAGCCATAATGTAGGCAAAAGAAACGCAGTGACCTTTTACAACAGCAGTGACAGGTAATAAAACAACGGTTTGGTAATGTTGAGTAATTTAACATCTGTAGCGAGAGAGAAGACCACTGTCTTTAGTCAGTTCCACATGACTGGAACGGAACTTCTTGATGAATTGTGTTTCAGCAGTTTCACATTGGAGAATAATGGAGTGTTCTGGTAGATTGAAACTTTTCCCTACGGGTTTCTATATGACATCAGAAATGGAAATGTTCAGAAAGCGGTAGAAGAACATCTACACCAGGCATCCCCAAACTTTGGCCCTCCAGATGTTTTGAACTACAATTCCCATCATCCCTGATCACTGGTCCTGTTAGCTAGGGATCATGGGAGTTGTAGGGTAAAACATCTGGAGGGCCGCAGTTTCGGGATGCCTGATCTACACCAATCTACCAGGATAATCTGCTACAGACCTTATCATGGCCACACTTGAAAGGGATTTCAAAGTAAAGTGCAACTGTTGAACTACAATTCTTCATTTCTATTTATATGGGTTTCCTTTGCATTACTGGACTATAGTCCACACATTTATATATTGAAATGCATCCCCCAAATGATTAATTGGAACCCTAGCCTGATCTTACTTAAGGAGCAGTTTAATTTGACATTTTATTTACACATTTTTATTTTCTGCCGTATTTAGAATGTTTTATTGGCCCTGTGGCATCAGCATAAAGTGGGGTGTTATTGTCATTTACATAGAACCATTAAGCAGATCCACACTATGCACACCCAACACACATTTAAAGCACATGACTTCCCCCAAGGAATCCTGGAAACTGTAGTTTCCCCTTACAGAACTGCCATTTCTAGCACCCTTAACAAACTACAGTTCCCAAGATACTTGGGGAGAGTCCTGGGCTTTCAATGTATGGTGTGGATCCACCTTGTGTTTTATGAAGTACATTAGAACAGGAAACCCCCCCCCCCCGATGATTTTACAGTCTACAATTTAATACAAGGTAGATCACCGAGTAATTGAAAGAAATGGAGGCACAGGTAAATGGGAAGAATACTAATTTGTTTCAGTTACATTTACTTGGGATTAGTTACGATGCAGCAGGGGTGGCCAATGTGGTACCCTCCATATCTTGTTGGGTTTCAGTTCCCATAATCCTTGACTGTTGGCCATGAGGGCTAGGGCTAAAGGTATCTGGAGTCCAGAAATAATCTGGATGGCACCAGATAGGTATCCCTTCAGAAGAGGAAGAAGTTGTGCCAAAAACTTAGTCTCAAACCAGTATGAATGTAGTAGGATATTCAAAATCCAAAGTCAGGATACTCTTTGCTGCAATCCATTTCTGTCAATTTAAGCAGTAAATCTACATGCTCCAGACCAAAGAACTGAGCAACATGTTTAAGGTAGAGTTAATATCCAAACATCATATTTATATACCTACAATCAGTGCTGTTATTATATTTAATTTGGTTTCCATTTTATGGTAACTGTTACATTGGTCTGATACTGTAATGAGATTATTAGGGAAATAATTACTAGATGATATATTGCATATTATCAATTGATATATAATATCTAAAATAAAATGATGTGCCATTAGCAAAAATCAAGTCACAAACCTTTAATGAGATCACAGTTGGAATGATCTCCAAGGAAATGCTGCAAGGCAGGAAAACTAATTCCATGATTTGAAGAAATCAAAATCTTGACTGGGATTTATTTCCTCCAGTACTGGGAATTAGACAATTACCCTGATGAAGTTCTATTGAAGTAAGGGAGGACAACTGGTTGAACCTACCCTAAAGATATTTGGTAGCAAAGTGCTTATTCAAGTGCTCCATGACATTGAAATCTGAGGCTGTGATTCAAACTCCATCAAAGTTTTGGAAACTGTGCTTTTTTTTGGGGGGGGGGAGCTATATTCTTCTCTGCCATCAGGAATACCAGCAGCCAGGGCCGTCTTACCCATAGGCGCTAGGGGTGTGGGGCACCCAGGCGCCAGGCTTTCAGGGGTGCCAGGCCGAGAGTCTGGGGCCCAAGAGTTGAGTCCGGGGAAGAGGTTGTCTGTCGGTTGGAGCGCTGTGGTGGGCTCTTCTGCTGCGGGAGGCTCTGTGTCGTGAGTTCGGGGGTGACTGAGCCAGTGAGACACTGAGGCGGCCTGGGACTGGGCAACCTGGTGGAGGAGGCGCGCCAGGCGGATCTTTGCACCCCGGTGCCACATATGCTTAAGACAACCCTGCCAGTAGCTCTTCTTTGTACAGGATCTGGGTGGCCAACAATTCAGGCAAGAGTGAACTGTGCTCAGTTAAAGTATGTTAAAATAATTACTTCTGTGATTATTGAAATTTTTTCTGTTCTGTGCTTTATGAAACTGGGTAATGACCAACTCTGTAAAGCAGCTTGTCATGATTGTTATTATTTTTTCAGAACTGAGCTGTGCATTGACCTTGAATAAGTGTCAACTAAGGGATTAGGTCTTCTGGACAGAATCTAAAAAAGACTTTCAACTAATCAGAAACACCAAATTTTCCTCTTGGTATCCACTCCTGAGAACAGAGCATTCCAGAGCTAGTTATCCGACGTAACTCGCAACAGCTTCCTTAACAAATGCCTTTATTGAACTGTGTTTCCAAGTGATGACCATCAGAGTTTGGGGTGGCTGTTATAACAAGGTTCTGTATGGCAGACTTTGTATTTGTGGTCATCCGCAGTTGGAAGACATCACTCAGTATATGGCCCCTCATATGGAGACCCAAGAGATCACTTTCTGAAACCTTTGTTTGCACAAGCAAGCAGCTACACCACAGTGGAAATCAAGCTGGATTTGAGCTTGTTGGTACCTATTGGCTAGAACAGGCACCCCCAAACTGCGGCCCTCCAGATGTTTTGGCCTTACAACTCCCATGATCCCTAGCTAAGAGGATAAGTGGTCAAGGATGATGGGAATTGTAGTCTAAAACATCTGGAGGGCAGAAGTTTGGGGATGCCTGGGCTAGAACAATAAACTTATGAATTTCAACTTGAACATTGCAAAAAAACAACAACAGTTGTCTGGCATATGCTCTGTGAACATTAATCTTGTTCTTTGAATTTTACTCCCCCACCTCCATGGTGATGGGATATGAGTGCAGCCCTACATGTGTCAACCCACCAGCCGTTATTGTCTGCTTCCCTCCTCTGCCTCTCTTGCAGCCTGATGGAATGGCTGCTGATAGCATTGCTTCTATTGCCTCAAAACCATATTATTTAAGAGCACATCTCAGTTAAGACACTGAAAAACCTATGAACTTCCTAAGGGCCATACTTAGATATAGTTGTAGCCTTTCCCCAATTATCCTAGCATACTTTAAAAAAACCTTTGAACTACACTTTTTGCCGAAATTGATTTCAGATAGCTGAAACGACATCACATGCCTGAATCTTACGGGGCTGGGACTGTCAAATTCCTGATTTACATAACGCATAGTAGAATATGCATTTTATAGCGTAGAAAGACTAGGCACTGTAGGAACAAAGCAGCATTCCTGCCTAAAGGTTTACAGTCCCAGCTAGTGAGGAAAATGTAAGAAGGGAGGGAGGGAGAAAAGACAAACTACTGCTGACATCACACTGCCTTTTGTCACCCTGGGCTTGGGGGGCCCAGACCTGCACCCCATAACCCAGCACATACTTCTTATTCGTAAGAATGATCAATACCTTAGATATAAAGGAAATATAATTGGGTTCCACCTTGTGTATATACCACACAACCTAGACCAAAGGATATTTCTCTCTATTTCTCCTTACACCTGGGAATAGATTAGCCCTCTCCCTTCCTCTGCAGATCTTCAAAAGGATTCATTCTGTGGGTTTTTTTACAGCCGCCAGAAGAGACAGCTCTGCTAGTTGTTCCTTGTCACCTAGGTCTGAAGATCATTCACTCTGTATTTTGTTATTATGAAATGATTGAATGATTTCAAATGGTGGACAGGGCTCAGTGGTAGAGTGATTGCTTTGCTTCCAAAAGGCCCCAGGTTCCAACCCTTGGCATCTCCACATCAGACTGGGAAGGACTTTGGCTTTTTTTAATGTATCTAAGGAGCTTGTTTGAGATTATGGGGGTATTGGTCAATTATATCTGGGTCAAGTTAGGGATCTGAGGCTGCAGCTGGGGATAGTCTGGATCCAGAGTAGGAAGTCAAGAAACCAAAGGCAATTAACACAGGCTGAGATAAGTCAATGGGCAAGTTTCAGGGCAAGCGGGCAAAGAGACAGAGTAGCTTTCCCCAATGATACATTGTTCAGATTAAGAAGCTGATAGTCCTCCAGACATTACTGAAGACTAGAGAGTACCTTTGACCTGCAGATGCTGAGAGCCAAAGTGTTGGTAGAATGGGTGGTAGGCTAAATATTTGAAATCTGGCTGCTGACTATGGCTTTCCACCTCCCCCCCCCCAATCTGACACACACACAATCTTGACATTTATTAAGAACTGGTACCACTTGATTATGTACCGCTTGATTATTTGCTGCCAAGGAGTGTGGTGGAGTCTCCTTCTTTGGAGGTCTTTAAGTGGAGGCTTGACAGCCATCTGTGAGGAATGCTTTGATGGTGTTTCCTGCTTGGCAGGGGGTTGGACTGGATGGCCCTTGTGGTCTCTTCCAACTCTATGATTCTATGATGTGCCACAATAATGCAGAACCTTCATATTATTTCATCAGTCTCCAGTGCACTTTCCCCCCCTGAATATGTTGTACAGTTAGACTTGAACTTTCACAACCTAAGGAGTGGAGAGTATGAAGCTGTAAACAATCCCACATTTGAATCATTGATTGCATCATATGCCTAACAAGTTGCTTTGCAATATATTCCATCAACTAACTGAATTTTCAGGTTTTGCAATAACAAGGTAAATGAAGAGTGGCCTGGTTTTTAAAATCTTTGAGCTTTCCAAAGTTCCTGCTAGGCCAAAGGGCACTCAATTCCCGCAGAAACATCCAAACTATGCATGGATTTTGAACTACATAGAAACTGCTAGCCAGATACTTAATTAGTTACCCAGATGAGAGCTGAGCTCTTTAGAATTCTTGTCCCACTTACAGATATTTCAACTTTTTCTTTTGAAAAACATGTCCCACTAATTAATTTACTGTTGGCCTGTTTCCCAAATGTATGCCTTGCAGTTAATTTCTGTGGCACATGGTGATCAGTTTTAGTCTGCTTTGCTTGAGGTCCAGCTCTCTGTTCCATTTAACTTCATACTAAATAAAATAATTGCCTATGTCATTGGTGTCAGTCTAGATAATTTTGACAGAAAAGGTAAAGGGGTTACTCGCATTATGTCAACATGCCAAAATCCTTTAAGCAATTAGAGTGTACATGTGGCAGAAGAGTGTTGGGATTTAGCGGAATGTACAAAACTTGCTTTTAAAAAATAAATAAATACTGTCTATGCAGCTCTATCTTGCCAGATTGACAGCACAACCATATGCATATGGACTCAAAAGCAGGTCCCACTTGGCTCAAAATGGATTATATGCTTAGCAAGTGTGCAAAGGATTATGCACACTTACTGGGAAGCAGAGTCGTACCTTGGTTTTTGAACAACTTAGTTCTTGAACATTTTGGCTCCTGAACTCCACAAACCCGTGAGTGAGTGTTCTGGCTTGCGAACTATTTTTGGAAGCTGAACATCCAATGGGACTTCCATGGCTTCTGATTGGCTGCAGGAGCATCCTCCAGCCAATCAGAAGCCATGCTTTGGTGTTTGAACATTTTGGAAGTTGAACAGATTTCTGGAATGGATTCTGTTCGACTTCCAAGGTACAGCTGTAAGTTCCAGGAATTCAATGAGACCTATTTCTTAGTAGACATATATTGGATTGCATTGTTAAATTGTTAAGATCCTGCAGCTTTGTAAGCCAGAAGTTGGATCAATATAAAATTACGGTCAAACCATGGAAAACAGAAGAAATAAACCCTTCTTTATTACTTATGGTTTTGGATTTTGTTATGATAAAACTGTCATACCAGCTGAAGGAGGTCCAGAGTAGTAATTATTTGGTCCACCTTTTGATTCTAGAGCAAAAATATATATATGCTACTACAGGGATGTGAAAACGTTACATGTTAGTCTTCACCAGTAGAAATAATAATGAAGCAACCAGGGACCATGATTTATTCTTGCCTTTCCCCACCTCCTTTAATTGATACTTCCTTTCATTATTACCCCAGCAGTGCTTATAACTTGCTTTGGTATATTTATTGTCTTTGGATAAAGCAAGAAAGAAAACATTTTTGAAAAGTGTGATTAAAATAAAATGAAAAGAGAACAACTGAACCACTGAAAGGCTTGAAACACTGCCTCCAAAATGCTAACAATCATGTCTCCCCTCCATGCAGAATTATGAATGGCTTTGAGGTGGAATTCACCTCTTCAAGCATCTTAAGAGTTCTGATGGTTTTAATTGAAAGTCGTCTGTTTAGCTACCTTGCGTTAAACATGCAGTTAAAGCCGCACCGCGTGCCACTGGCTTTGCGGAAACACTTTTTGATTTCCTTAACAACAGTTCCCACCCGCATTGTTCTTTCCCCCTCTTTCCTCGGCATGCTGTTTTCACGTACAGCCAAATACGCTTCCATTACACTCGCTAATAAATTTGCTATTCAGATACTTTAATTATAATAAATTTCATGCTGCTTCGAAAGACCACAAAGCACCCTATCGTTATCACCAGAAAGTGACTGGCAGAGAACAATTTGGAGTTTTTAATAACACTGAAAATCTTTATTATAGGCAAGCGGGGCTCTTCTGGAGTGTCAAGGAGAGGAAGGCACTGTGACAGTGGAGGATGGTAAGTTAGGGCATATGGCAGGTCCACTGCCCCACCAGCCTCAGTCCGCCATCAGTCAGCGACCTTGCCTGAGTTCTTACCTACAACCAGCCCTCCTGTCAGCCCTCCCCTCCTTGGTCTCAGTATTTCCCCTGGTGGAATTTAGCAGGGAGCAGGATGGGGACACAATTAATTGGCTTTGCCTAGCTTTGGCTGTGGTTGCTACTGTCATCCGCTCTGGCTCCACCTACTGTTGGCCTCCTGCCTTACGCCCCACTAGTCCCAATGGACAATAACCACCAGCGCAGTGTGAGGAAGTCAAAGTCAGGGTGTGCTCATGAGGGTCCTGCCATTCAAGTCTTTGGGGCTTGCCTGTTGTTGATCCTGTAATAGAAGAAGAAACTCCAAGCTTGAGTTTTACAGTCTTATTTGTGGCTGCTGAGGTGTGTGCCTTGTTATAGTCCTTTATCCTTATTGACAGACACTTGGATGCTTATAATGCCAATATGGTGTACTGGTTAGAGTTCTGGACCAGGACTAGGGAGATTCAGAATCAACTTCAGGACCAGACTCACTGTCTCAGCCTAACCTACCTCACAGGGTTGTTTCCAGTGCTATTTTTTCTAGAAAAAGGTCCCGGAACTCACCATGAATACCTCACTTGTTCTCTTATAATGGACATGATGCACACATGAGAGGTGCTGGAACTGAATTTTGGCTGGAAAAAAAGCCCTGCTTGTTTTGTATATAAAACTGAGGGTGAGGGGAGAGAGAAAACCTTGGAGGAAAGGCAGGATATAAATGTAAATAAATTAATGCTAAGTTGTAAACCATTCCAAGATTATTATTTTTAGGTGAGGCATATGAAGACCCATTATGTCAGCAGATAATAATAATAATAATAATAATAATAATAATAATAATAATAATATTTTTTATTTATACCCCACCCTCCCCACTCCCCAGCGAGAGCCAGGCTCAGGGCGGCTGACAAGATCACAACAAAACATAAAAGAAAGAAAAACAATCGATTAAAATGTGGATTAAAATACAATCCAGATTATTATTATTTTATTATTTTTAATGCAGCCTCATTTTAAAATGGCCCAAATCAAAACCATAAGGGAGGAAAAAGATAGTGGTCAGACTGAGTCCAGCCCAAAGGCCAGGCGGAACAGCTACATCTTGCAGACCCTGCGGAAAGATGCCAAATCTCGCAGGGCCCTGGTCTCCTGTGAGAGAGTGTTCCACCAAGTCGGGGCCAATACTGAAAAGGCCCTGGCCCTAGTTGAGGCCAATCTATCCACCTTATGGCTCGGGATCTCCAAAATGTTGTTATTTGTGAACCTTAAGGCCATCATGATGGCTAGATTTATGGTTTTCATAGAAGAAAATGTAACAGACCCCACCAGTGAACTAATACTATGCTCATAATTTGTAAACTTCAAGGAAAGAAGCAGGACATTCATCAGGAATTCCTCGAAATGTGTGTAGCTCATCATTACCGAGGATTGTATGTCCACACGAAAAATGAGTTGTAAGCAGAGCAGTATAAGCTTCCCACACTGTGCATTACAGGTAATTTAATTTTCAAATCTGTATCGCACCTCTCTTCCAAGAGCACAGGGATGCGTTATGCTATTTCATCATCGCACCAATTATGTGTGGAGGGTCAGGCTGAGATATGGCAACTGTTCAGGCATAATACTATAAAGATGTAGCAGGGCTGGCGCTACAATGAGGCAGAGTGAGGCAGCTGCCTCAGGTGGTAGATGCTGAGGTGTAGGGAAGAGATAGAGCTGTGAGTGCCGTTTCAAATTGGCTTCTGTGTATGCCTTGTGGGAGGGTGCCATCTTGCCCTTCGCCTCAGGCAGCAAAATGTCTTGAGCCACACTTTTGATGTACTATTATGAGAATGAGCAGACATGAGCATTGGGAGCAGGTATTCCCTCTTCCTTTTCTGCATCTTCAATGAGAAAATATACAAAGCTCCTGTTCCTGCTTTGGAGCAAACCATAGTTTGACATTTTATCTGACCCTGGAGAGTGTTTAGAAGTTCGATGGTGGAAGAATCCTGGGTGATTTCCAAACATCCTTATTTAGAGACCTGCATGCAGGATAGAATATTTGGAAAAGCCATGCTTCCACCCAGAAATAACCAGAATGGGTAGGTTCGTATGACCACATATGACAACTGGCCTCATTGCATGATTCTTCTTTATAATGCAGGAATAAACCACCACTGAGTTCTCAAAAGGGGGGGGAAGAGAAAGAAAAATGTGTGCAAGATGTATATAGACACAGTGGGTTGCATCATTGCACATGCCTCTGGATTCTACTTTGCTGTCTTTTTCTTCTATCTGCAATATTTCATGTTAAATAGCATTTTTTCAGTATCAAAAGAAGCAGGCTCCCCCCCATCATAAAGTGCTTCCTTTCTTTATAATGAAGCAGTGCAGAATAATAGTACAGTAGCAATAAAAAGATAATGTCAGTCACTCCAGGCTCTCAGCACAAGACAAAAGCTTTAACATCATTATTCTCTTTGGGGTTGTGGAAGTGAACATTTCGAATCCACGTTTCCTTAGTGACTATTTAGCATCCCAGGATTCATTACAGATCTGATGGATAAAGCTCCTACCAACATGTTCTACCTATTTGCACAGAGCTCAGCACCCTGCAAGGGAAACAATAAGCATAAAATCAACTTAGATGCAGGCTCTCTTTTTTCAAAGTTAATAGGACACACCTAGGCACTCTTACATTTTGTTTTTGCTTTCAATTCTTAATCAGGCTTTTGCTCTCTCATATTTTTTTAATCCTCCCGGTTTTCTTCTCTTCCAGCTGGCAGATATGAATTCTTTCCCTGGTTGTTTGTTATGGCATAAAAGCAACACTTCTCCACATCATGTAATTCTTTGTCTGTGTACCAGAGAGATTCACGTAATGGGATTAGCAAAGTAACCTTGGCTCCCAGTGATGAATGAATGGTAAATGTGTGTTTGTCTTTACAGTAGGAAAGAACAGCATGTGAAATGTCTTGAAGGGCCCAGAAATGCAGCATCTTTGGTGAAGCTCAGCAGGTCTGAGTGTGGAGATAAGACTCTAGCTGTCTCCTTTCATTTTCTGACACTGTAGTATGACCAAAAATCAAGAACCTAAATATGAGACCATTATATAGAACAAGGATTCTCAACGGCAGCATTGCCACAAGGTGGTAGGAGGGTCTACCTCTTCCCCATGATGGACCAGTACATCACTGTACTTTCTGGCAGATGAAGGGCATTGATGCTATTCACTCCTATGGGGGAGAAATTGTAGCGTTGAAGCATGTGCAGAGTGCAAAGAAATAGACAGACACATGAAAGCTTTATCAGCAAGCATCCAAAGGTTGCTTCCTCAAGATTCAAATCCTCCAATCACAATCGAGCAGAACACTTTAGAGTGGTAAACAGAATCATCAATTCACTTTACTACAGGAAAACCAGATTCTCTAGTTCTGGGCATCCCTTATCAAAGCATTCCTCTAAATAGGAAAACAGGAAGGCAGGAAGAGAGGGAAAAACAGGGGTATGCAGATAAGTAATCCCTGAGATCTGGAGTAAACAAAGGCCAGAGATAGGCTCTTAACATTCCTATGTTAAGCAGGAATTCTACATCAAAGAACTAGGCAAAAACCTGGCAATGGCCTGGCAGAGGGGGAGAAAGTCAGATTGATTTTACCTTTCCATCTTCATGTATGGCTAAATGAAATGCAATGATATGAACACATCTTATACAGAACAATAGTACCCCCCCAGGCCACAAGTCTGGCCCAGTGACAATCAAAGCTACTACTCCTGCTAAGGGATCCTTAGTTAAGCCTCACCGTTCATCAACACGTTGGTCAGAGTAGTTTATGGGGGTACATTGCCCAGAATATGATGCTACAAGAAATGCTGCACCCAGTGGCACTGATAGGGTTGGATTATGGGGCACAAATCTGGGGTTGCCAAAAAACCCAAAATACCAACAGCCAGTGGTAACTGCAGAGGGCCGATTTAGATGGGTGGGGAAGTGCCTAATTCACCCAAGTGGACCATCCTCCACTGCCCACAACTTCTTTCCCATTCTTTCAGAGCAGAGCTTCTGCACTGCTCTCCTGGGAGCAATGCACCAGAGACAGCTGTCCTGGCCATCTTTAAATTCCTAATCTGAGACATGAAGATGGCAGGCATGTTCGCCTGGTGCTGATGGGCGCATTGCCAGTTGATACATAAAGAACACAGGGAGCACTTGGTTCACTCCCAATTCTGTTGGTGACTTTGGAAGGACTGCTTGCTCAAGACCATGCCAACATCTCCAGCGTTCTGTTTCTTCACTAGGCAGTCATGAGGCAAATGTAGATGGAATGAGAAATGCCTTGCTTTTCCCAATGGAGAAAGGTCACTCCTAGCTCTGTGGAAGGGGACATCTCTATTTTCATCAGGGAAACGTTGGAGGGTATGCAACATCATCGCCATTTATAGGTGCTAAATGCAGGTGTTGATGGGGGGGTAGGGGGTGGATTTCATGGATTTGTGTTGGGGTGGAAGTATGGAGTGTTTCATAGGGAGCGTTTTTTAATAATAATAATAATAATAATAATAATAATAATAATAATAATAATAATCCAGTATTCTTGCTGCTTTGTGGTGGCTATGGTAGTAGCAATAGTAGACTTCAGGCTGGCTTAAGACCCATTTTTACCATACATTTAAAGCAGTATCTTACACTATAAACAACAATGGCTTCCTCTAAGAATACTGGGAACTGCAATTTGTTAAAGTTCTCCGCACAGAACTACAACTTCCAAATTGGTTGAAGAGTCAGTTCCTCCTTCCAGGGAACTCCTTGCAAGCCCAAGTTAGGAATGCTGTTCATTCTTAGAGAAAGGTACCTACCGGTACTTTAAACAACGATCACAGAAACTGTTTTGGAAAGACATACACTTTGGTAATCTCTCTGTGTCAAAAAGTAAGATAATACCATCGAAATATTCTTGTCAGTTAAGGTATTTTGTTTTGTGGGATTTACCTCTTTTACTGCGTTTATACACTGTCCTGTTCCATTAGAGATGGCTGTATTTATTTCATAATTGTAATGGTTGTGTCTATTTTTATAACTCTGTGCTGTACTGTTGTATCCTGCCCTGGGAACTCATGTTGAAGGGCAGGTAAAATAACACCTAAAGCCCGGCAGCAATCCCTGATCTAGCCCACACAAGATCAAACTCAAAAAAGCTTGGCAAAAATGTTAGAGTCCCTTGGTATACCGTCCAGCCAATGCAATGTGAGTCTTGTTCAATCTCCTGGAGCTTTTTGTACAGCAAGATTTATTTGGCATCTAAAACAGGTATCCGAAATCAAGAAATATTTTCAGGTTTTATACAGTGTTTACAACCTGTTCCATCACAGACGATCTCTTCTGGAAAATGCAAATATTGACATGAAAATCATGAAGACTAGATGAGCTTTAATTTGAACAGCAAACACAGAAGAGGTTAAAATAAAGTCAAAGCTGAGATATTTGAAATGCTTACCATATCAAAGCAGCATGGATGCTTTGGATACTTTTCTTTTATGTTTTGTATTTGTTCAAAAGCATTGCATTTCAATGGTCTAAGTCAGGAGTAGGCAACCTAAGGCCCGTGGGCCGGATGCGGCCCAATCGCCTTCTAAATCCGGCCCGTGGACGGTCCAGGAATCAGCATGTTTTTACATGAGTAAAATGTGTCCTTTTATTTAAAATGCATCTCTGGGTTATTTGTGGGGCATAGGAATTCATTCATTAACACCCCCCCCCAAAAAAAATAGTCTGGTCCACCACATGGTCTGAGGGATGGTGGACCGGCCCACAGCTGAAAAAGGTTGCTGACCCCTGGTCTAAGTCAATATTTTGAACTGTGTATTATCCACCTGCTCTCTATTGGTTCATATATGGAAGATAGCTTGTTTATTTTGTTTATAGTCAAATAAAATTTATTATTTTAAAAAATGCAGTCAAAGCAAAAACCAGCACAGCAGCAGAAGCTGAACACCAGGCAGCATTTTAGTCCTAAACCCTTCTGAAGCAGGAAGCTTTGAACTGTCTTTTAAATGCTGAATCTCGTGGAAAAGTGTGCCAGCTCCAGGATAGTGCAGCAATCTTACCACTCACTACCCTGATTGCTGTGTGGGCCCATTGCTCCATAAAGCCCCACTGGTGAATGGGGGCAAAGGCTTGGATTGCTCCCTTAGTCATTCTTAGAGCAGACCCATTGAAACTTGATGTTTCCTCTTGTTCCACTAGTATATAAAAGTCCTACTATGAGCTCAACTGGATCCCATCCAGGGCCAGCCTAAGACATTTTTGTACCTGAGACAGACCCCCAAATGGCACCCCCCTCAGCACCAGGGAAGAAGAGTGAGGGAAGAGCTACATCAGGAACAAGGGAAGAAGAAATAATGACATAAAGAACTACTACCCATGTGAGTCCTACTGCCTGAGGCTCTTGCCTCATGGGTGGACTGGCCCTGATCCCACTTGTATTGTTTAAAGTGTGCTCAAGGTCACAGCATAGCCAGGAGCTCCAGAAGTCCACCTCAGTTTCACTTAATTAAAGAACAATACAATGTTCTAAAGATATTTGCTACACCAGAGTAACCTTGGACTTATTTGATTAATTTGCCAGTCAGTTAATCAAAGACATTTATAGCACACCTTTCCTTTTGCCCATTTAAACACACACACAAAGTTCAAGAGAAATAATAATAATAATAATAATAATAATAATAATTTATTATTTATACCCCGCTCATCTGGCTGGGTATCCCCAGCCACTCTGGGCAGCTTCCAACAGAAAAATGAAATAAAATAAACTATTAAACATTAAAAGCCTCCCTAAACAGGGCTGCCTTCAGATATCTTCTAAAAATCTGGTAACTGTTTATCTCTTTGACATCTGATGGGAGGGCATTCCACAGGGCGGGCGCTACCACCGAGAAGGCCCTCTGCCTGGTTCCCTGCAACTTGGCTTCTCGCAACGAGGGAACCACCAGGAAGCCCTCGGTACTGGACCTCAGTGTCCGGGCAGAACGATGGGGGTGGAGACGCTCCTTCAGGTGTACTGGACCGAGGGCTTTAAAGGTCAGCACCAACACTTTGAACTGTGCTCGGAAACGTACTGGGAGCCAATGTAGATCTTTCAAGACCGGTGTTATGTGGTCTCAGCGGCCGCTCCCAGTCACCAGTCTAGCTGCCGCATTCTGGATTAATTGCAGTTTTCAGGTCACCTTCAAAGGTAGCCCCACGTAGAGCGCATTGCAGTAGTCCAAGCGGGAGAGAAAAAATAACTGACGCTCAAATGAATAAAATTAATTGTGAAGCACTGCTCACCACAACACTAATATGGTCCCAAAGGTGAATGCTTGTTCGTCATTAATGTTTCTAATGAGTGAAGTTTTCAAGCTGAGATTTCAGAAGAAAAAATGAAAAGTTTTCTTTTCTTTTCCCCTGCTCAAAAAACCAGTGTCTTTTGTTGTCATTCGCTGCTGAGGGCTCAAAAGAATCTGAACAAAATCAGATTGTTACTGGTGATAAGACATTTGCATAACTCATCTGACTCACAGCCACTATTATGTCTAAGTCATTATTTCCTCCCTGGCAGTAATAATTTTATTTGGTTGGATAATCAATACAAGGATCATCTTTCAGAGGAATATGTTTCACTTTGCATTGCTAAGGGCATGCAAAGGAATTCATTTTTGAACAATGAAATATGCTGAAGGAAGAAAGTTTTCATTTGTAAATTCATCCTTGTTGTCATTTTATGAGCCTTGCTTCATTGCTAGTAGGTGCTAGGGAAACTGCCCAATTACTTTGATTGTACAAGCTCATTGCAAAGGTTAGAGGTGCTATGAAACTGGATAGTTAATTTGGTTGTTCAGAAAGGACTGTGAGGCGAATCAGGAGTGGGAAATCAGAAGCTGTGACACTGGCCAGTGTTCAGGAAAAAAAACACAATGTCTTAACATTTTGATGAAATTGTTTTACTCTGAATTTTAATAATGGGTAACTGTATCTTTACAATGCAGTGGAACCTCGGTTTACGAACACCTCGTTTACGAATTTTTGGTTTACGAATGCCGCAGACCCATCTGGAACGGATTAATTCACTTTCCATTACTTTCAATGGGAAAGTTTGCTTCAGTTTATGAACGCTTCAGTTTAAGTACTCCATGGACCGTCTGGAACAGATTAATCCACTTTCCATTACTTTCAATGGGAAAGTTTGCATCAGTTTATGAACGCTTCAGTTTATGAACAGACTTTCGGAACCAATTGTGTTCATAAACTGAGGTAACACTGTATGTTTAATACTTGCTATTTTGCTGTTGGCTTTTACTTGTCTGTGAACCACCTCAGTATTTCTTTTCGAAATGAAAGGTGATACAGAAGTTATTTCAATCCTCCTCCTCAAAGCAGGACCAAGGAGCAAACCAGGATTCAAGTTTGCAGAACCACCAAGAACTCAGCAACACCACAATTTCACACCACTTTAACTGTTATGGTGTCTCATAAAGAATCCTTGAAAATGTAGCTTGTTCAAGGGCGCTGGGAATAGTTGGGAGACCACTATCCCCATCACAGAACTAACAGTTCCCAGAGTTCAGTCAGAGAAGGATTGATTGTTAAACCAATTCAAATATGTGATGTGCCCCATGTTGCTCAAGCGTGGCTCAACTGGAACAGGAAGCTCATTATTCTCCTTCCTGCTGGAAAAAAAATCCAATGGTCAGTTTGTGTGGGCATAGTCAATCCTGAAGGTTCTTCATTGAGATGGCTGCCTTGTGCCTTTTGCCTCCATCCAAAAGGATGGAGAATTATACCATATGTGGTGGCTTTGTGAAAAAGTAAAAACATTCTGGGAGGTAATATACAATGAGTTAAAAAAGATGTTAAAATATACAGTACTTTCCCCAAGAGACCAGAAACCTTTTTGTTAGTGCTAATGGGAAATGAAATGGGGGAAAAAATATTCAAAGATTATTCATGTATGCCACCACAGCCACTAGAATAGTACTGGCTCAAAGATGGAAAACAACAGAAATTCCAACAGTTGACGAGCGGAGGGTTAAAATGATGGAGTATTCGGAGTTGGCCAGGATGACTGAAAGGATATGGGAGCAAAAAGATCAGAAGTTCCAAAAAGAGTGGTGCAAATTTGTGGATTATTTAAAGGAGTGCTGTAAAAATGTGAAGACGCTGACAGGATTAACATAAAACCTACAATGGAAGCAATATATGTTTCTGTCTATAAACGAGATAGGCCTGTTTAAGAGAATGACGGAGACAAAAAAGAGAACGCGCATAATACAAGAGAAGAGGTTTGAAAACCAAAAGTAGAGAAGGAAGGAAGTTGTGTTCGGCAGAACATTGACATGATTTGGAGGTTAGGAGTAGTAATGTAATAGCTGTATTAAATTGTAATCGAAATGTAACATATGATTTACCTTATTTATGATTTGTTTTATGTATGATTATCCCCCCCCCAGTATATCATACTTTGGAAAATAATGAAAATATTTCACACACAAAAAGAGATGGCTGCCTAGTGTAGCCCAGTGGCTCAACACACAGAGCAGCCAAGCATAGATTCCAGTAGTTCCTGACAGGATTTACATATCAAATGTTACATAGCTCCAGTGCTATTTTTTTCTTTAAAAATGTTTAGGGGTACTCTCATTTTGACTCAAGAAAATCCCCATTTTATAGTTCAATTTGGGGGAAATACATGCAATAAATGGGCAAAAGTACAAAGATTCATAAAATGTTTAGGAGTATGCATACCCCTGCCTCCCCCCAGAAAAAAAAGCACTGCAGAGGTCAGAAAAAGCAGGCAGCAAGAACATGAAATTCGGGCAGTAGGTGTAGGCACCTCCTTCCATAGCTGCCAAGTTTTCCCTTTTCTCGCGAGGAAGCCTATTCAGCATAAGGGAATTTCCCTTTAAAAAAGGGAGAACTTGGCAGCTATGCTTCCTTCCCCATCACACTTTTTTTTTTTTTTTTGCAAATGCATTGACATCCAGGTTTGGAGCAAATACTCTTTGGTGAGAGAGCCCCAGCAGAAATTAAAAATCACAAAACATGCAACCGAGTTAAATGTAGAAATATAGGCTGTTGGGCCTTTAAAATATTCCCTTCTAAGTTGTTTCCAAAGACCACACTTTTGGTAAGTTAAAAATGGTTTACTAAAAAAATGCTTGAAATGTCAGATTCCTGTGCTGTTCCATATAGCAGCAAGGAAAGAAAGGCAGTAGGTTCCAAACTGGTAAATATTTCTAAATTCTTTGTACAGAAACAAAGATGGCTTGCTTAAGCCATGCTGTCTAGGCTTGGAGAATACAGCTTAGACCTCCCTAATGGGTAGGGTTCACATGGGAAAACAAAAAGGTTGGTAACCTTTCCAAGGGCGTAGGAAGAGGGAGGCAATGGGAGCATGCTGCCCTGGGCAGCACGACCCCGGTAGGGTGCCATCGTGGCTCTCCTCGCCCCCAGAACGTGTGCCACGCCCCTCCAGGTGGTGCACCACGCCCCCAGAACGCGTGCCCCACTCATGTGGGCTGCACACTCCGCCCCTGGGACGCGCGCCAGGCCCTCCCCGTCTGCTCTCCGCCCTCGGTGCTAGAGCAAGAAGCTCCACCACTGAACCTTTCCTCCCAAGCTGAGGCAGAGTGACCTAGCCAAGCCTGGCTGGACAGATAAATCTATGGTCTTAACCCTTCATGCATTAATTATTGTTAAGCATGCCTGGTCTTCCTACAAACTTCATGTACATGTGTGATGAATAAGGCTATTGGGAAATGTACTTCTAATTTTGAGAATGGTGACTTTTGTGCTTTCTCGCAGTAGAATACATCCCTGGGCAGATCCATCCAAATGTTAAACAGAGAGGAAAAGTGAAGGGAATATATGAAACTTATCTGTTAACATGAATTATTACGTGCCCTTGCCTCTGTGCACAAATCAAGATATTTCCGTCTTGTGGTTAAGAAAAATAAAACTGACAGCATATGTAGAGTACAATCCAGCTATTAACTATTGTTAAGATATTCAGTCCTGCATGAGTGATTCCTTGTTTTTTAAAAAAAATGTTTGTTTTTTTTAAAAAAATGCTGATTGCCAGATTAGATAAATCCCTGGTTGGTTTAATATGTTTAAAACAAACCCAATTGTCTTCCTGCATCATAAATGAATCCATAAGGATCTAATAATTGTTGTATTTTAACCCTGAATTTTCCCCTTTTAAAGTTGCAGTAAGCTCTTGGGTATAAGGCAAGCTGTCTTGTGTCAAACTGCCGCTCAGGGATTGTTTGTTTCAAATAGTTTTCCTTATTATATAATTTGTTGTTACTGTTGACACTGATGATATGTGGCATGTCAGCTAATAAAGTGTGAAAGGATGCTACCAATTAATGAGAACCTCTCACAAAGAACGAACGGATGTTGCTTTAGTTAGAGCAATATTCTTAAACGGAATGTTTAGCTTCTCTACATGTTTCCTTAGTTTAGGGCAGCCCTCAACCTGGTGCCCTCAAACTGTTTTGGTTGACAATGCTCATCATCCCTGAGAGTTTTGTGATGCTGTCTAGGAATGATTCAGGGAGGACTGGTTTAGGGCACGAGGAAACACATTGCATTACTGTAGAGTCTAGACTAAGGAAGAAGGTAAGAATGGTGAGACAGGAATTATAGGATATGCTGTATAATCTGAGTTTCTTCCAAAAGAAAAAGAAAAGAAAAGAAAAAGGTGGCACCCAATGAAAATCAAAGTGACCACTGCCACCATCTTTAATATTCCTTTCCCCCAAAGAGACATGGGCCTCATTTGGACATCACTTTAAACCATAATTAAACTTGACTATGGCTTAAAGGACAAGATGGCTGGACAGTTTTCTTGAAGCTACAAACATGAGTTTGACCCAAACTGCGGGAGGCAGTGGAAGACAGGAGTGCCTGGCATGCTCTGGTCCATGGGGTCACGAAGAGTCGGACACGACTAAACAACTAAACAACAACATGGCTTAAAGGTGCAGTGTTCTGATGCACAGGGCTCAAATCATGAGAGCTTTGCTCCTTTGCTGCCCCGCTGCGGCCAGGAGCAAAGCCATGGTTTGTCAAAGTGTTCCGTCTCAACCTGGGCTCATGGTTTGTTTTCCCCGAACAAACCAGGAGCAGTTATCCAAGAACAAACCTTTATCCCCATGTACCAGCGAGCTCTGTTCTTGCCTTTAAACGATAGTAGTAATAATAATAATAATTTATTATTTATACCCTTCCCATCTGGCTGGGTTTCCCCAGCCACTCTGGGCGGCTTCCAACTGAATATTGAAAACAATACAGCATCAAACATTAAAAACTTCCCTAAACAGGGCCGCCTTCAGTTGTCTTCTAAAAGTAAAATAGTTGCTTATTGCCTTGACATCTAATGGGAGGGCATTCCCCAGGGCGGGTGCCACTACCGAGAAGGCCCTCTGTCTGGTTCCCTGTAACTTCACTTCTCGCAATGAGGGAACCGCCAGAAGGCCCTCGGTGCTGGATCTCAGTGTCCGGGCTGAACAATGGGGGTGGAGACGCTCCTTCAGGTATACAGGACCGAGGCCATTCAGGGCTTTAAAGGTCAACACCAACACTTTGAGTTGTGCTCGGAAATGTACTGGGAACCAGTGTAGATCTCTCAGGACCAGTGTTATGTGGTCCCGACGGCCACTCCCAGTCACTAGTCTAGCTGCCACATTCTGGATTAGTGAAGTTAAAACTACAGTTTAAAGTGATGTGTGAACCAGCCCTTGGAGGCAAAGGCAGTACTATGTGGGGCAGCATTGGAAGCAGTGTGAGGAGATGGGGGAGGATGAAGAGCAAGGGGGATGAAGAGGGTGTGAGGCTGCAGGGGGAAAGGGTTGCACTGAAACCTTCCTTTCACCCTCACCAACATGCCATCCACCTCACATCCACCTTTGTGGAGAGTGTTAGCAAATCCGCCGCCAAGCTATTCATTCCAATCAGGTTTGCCTGGGACTCCATTCAAGGAGCCATTAAGACACGACCGCTGTCACATAGCTGGGGGTTGAATAATTTCTGTTAAATAACTAGCATGGGGTCCCCGGAGCCAGAATGTCACACGCGGCATGGGGACTGCGGCTTTTATGCTTCCGTCCCCATCAGAATTGCGCCCGCCCACCCAGGGCCTGCTATTGACGGGCTGCTTCCTAACCCAGTTATCAAAATGGGTTTCACATTGTATTATAGCAGCCCTCCGCCCCCACACCTGATTGTGGGCTTCCTTCGCAGAAAATAATAAGGCACAGTTTATAATATTATAGTGACTAATAACAGCGGGTTTAAAAATAATAACATTACCGAGAAACTCATTGCTACTTTCAGGGACTCTTGGAATTTATACCTCAGTAGGGTTTTTTTAATCTATTAAAACACTGCTTAGCATTATAATGTATGAAATGCTTGAAATTGCAAGTAGAAACAAAAACCCATCACTGGAAGCTGTCCCAGTTTTAATTAAACATCATTTCCACACCTGGATGTACAGTACACACATTGCTTTCCTGGTTAATGATGTTGTGCAAAGATTACCACCCTGCGCTCTTGGTGGATGATTTATTAACTGAAGCAATGGGGAAAAAATTCTCTCAAACATTTGGCATCTGAAAGACAAAGGAGATAATTAGGGGGCCCAAAGCACTTTAAACCTCATATTTACTCGGTGTGCAAAGAGATTTGCATCATTCTTCATCTCAGAATTTTTTTTAGCTGCCTCGCAGCCACCTGACTTTGGCAGAGCTGGGCTGAGTCATTCCTTACATGAATGACCAGGGTGGGAGGGTTGGTTTGTTGCACTGGTTTCTGGTCCGGAACCAATTTTGTTGTCCCTGGAATAAAGCTGGTCGGGTGATTCTCAGCAATAACTGGACTCTTATTCTGTGAGAACTCTGTGTGCTCTTCAAGAGTCCACTGAGACTGAGCTCACTGTTATTTTCTACAGCCGCCACATTTCTAAGATGCAACTGACTGCAAAATCCCCTCACCTGCTTTGCTCATTTCAGAGTCAATTAAATGCAGCCGCCTGATTAGCAATTCTCCCCAATATTTCAGGTTGTCAAGCTCATTTTCGCCCCTCCTTATGCTTTGAAGCATCTCTCCTGACATCCCCGGAGCAAGTGCAGGAGATAATACAATTGAATCTTTCAGATAACCTGCATTTACATAAAAGAAATTCTTCATATCCTTTTCTCCTCCAGTGTTTCATCTAAATGTCAGATACCTTCTTGAAATGTGTAAAGGCTTTGGCTGTTGTGCAGGGAAACTTACTTCCAAAGTTAGCATCCCCTTGACAACTAGATACAGGCATCCCTAGTTCTCTCTCCCCCGCCCCCAGTTACTATATACTTTGTGTATTCACAAAACTGGGGTTAATAAGGTTCCGGTTTCCGCCGGCAGGAATGGCGGACCTGTTTTCCATCCCTCTGACCTTCGTAAGGAATTTGGCGGTTGCTAGGGGAGTAAATGGCAACCCCCTACCCTCTCCGGGGGTTACGGAGAGGGGCCGCTGGCCCGCGATGCCCCCAGACCCACTCCGACTGTTTATGGAGTGGGGGGAGCTTGGGCTGAAAAGCACTTACGAGGGCCAGGACTCCCGGACGCTAATCTGCATGGCGGGGATTTCCATGGTTAAAGAAGATAATTAGGCTTAAATCTATGGACATACTTCAGAAGGAGGGGAAGAAGCGCTGTTTACTGCTGAGAAATTTATGCTGCTGAGGGAGAGGAGTCAAAGGCTGTATATCATCTGGAAGAAGGATTGATGGGGACGGAGCGATAAGGGAATGGAGTTTTTTTTTTTTTTTTCATATGAGTTACTTCGTACCTTCCCAGACGCGATGTCCTGGCTTGTTTGGAGTGAAAGAGAAGCAAAAGACTGTGTGAGTTGAACTTTATAAACTGTTGTTACTGAGCATATTTTTTAAAGATGTGGAGTTGCCGATGAGAAAAGCCCCCCCCCCCTAGTCGGACGGAAGGAGTCCTGGACGCGTTCGGAGGATTTATGAGCTGTGGCGCACTTTGAATTGGAGCAGCGACCTGAAGCTAAGTTCAGCTATAGGGCAAGGAGATCCATTAATTTACCAAGAGTTTATGGTTTGATGTTTGGGTCTTCTGCCTGGAAAAGCTGTAAATTTCATAAAGATCGTTAATCTTCATGGCTATGAGAGAAAACGAAAGTGATTTGAGCTTTTTAAGATGGCGCTGCTTCGACCCAACAGGGAGCTCCAGACTAAGAAGATTTATGGGGAGGCTGGACTGATTAACCCACACAGGAGAAAGAACATTTGTGAAACCTTGTTTGATATTTATCTCAGCAGCTGGGAAACAATCGGTTGAAAGTGGAAAACATCTATGTGACTGTAAGGGGAAGATCTGGATTATTATGAACTTGGAGGACGATTTGAACTTTAGAAAAAAGACGGCAGTGGACGGTTGCGAGGAATCCCCAATTTCTTGAAGCATGGGAACCCAAATAAAAAATTCTCTAGACGATTTGGCATAACATTCGGTTTGATTGATATATATATGTGTATAATTTGAAATAATGAATGTGATATAATTGGTTTTAATTGGAAAATTAATAAAATATATTTAAAAAAAAAACACAAAACTGGGGTTAATATATGGGTTGAGGTTTAGGCGTCTTTTGAAGGGGTAAATATTTCAGTGCTTTATGTTACAATTTGGTCTGGTGCACAGAACTATTGTTGGGGGATGCCTCTGTATCCCCTGCTTTAGCAAATTAGCAAATGAATAGTAAAAAAACAAGAGAAGCAAGTAAGTCTCCTTTCCGCTGTATTCTCTTTGCATAATTCCTATGGTGGCAGTGCTGGAACAATAAGAGTTAGCTTTTATGCAGTCATCTATGCCTGCAATAACCCACAACGGCATTTTCAACTTTATTACTAGAAATCTTGTTTATAACACTCAGTGCATCTTAAAAACAGTTTATCACTGGTTCTATATTCTGGTCCAGTTTGCTCATATCCCGCGGTTAGATAGTTCCTTGTGTTGGTGGAACTTTAATGAAAATTGGTCCTAGTGGCACCGTTTGGTGGACTTGATTATTCAGATGCCCTTTGGAGGAACCAGTGGCAATGGGAGATGTTATTGGGGAAACTGTGTCCCTAAACACCAAACTCTGTTTACTATTGGTGTCTGAGGGGAATGATACTATGGCCTGGAAAGATCTAGAACAGGGGTCAGCAAACTTTTTCAGCAGGGGGCCAGTCCACTGTCCCTCAGACCTTGGGGGGGGGGCGACTATATTTTTTTGGGAGGGAATGAACGAAATCCTATGCCCCACAAATAACCCAGAGATGCATTTTAAATAAAAGCACACATTCTACTCATGCAAAAACACCAGGCAGGCCCCACAAATAACCCAGAGATGCATTTTTAATAGAAGGACACATTCTACTCATGTAAAAATATGCTGATTCCCAGAGCATCTGCTGGTCGGATTTAGAAGGCAAGTGGGCTGCATCCAATATTTTGCCTACCCATGATCTAGAAGCTTATGTGATGGTTGCAGTCAGGCTGGTTGGAAGGACCCTAGGTAGATGGTACTCAGATGTGCTCTTTATTGATGTCTCGGGGGGGGGGGCTAACTCATCATTTAAAAACTCACCAAGGCCAAACTGACCCAGAGGATTTTGCAGCGCTTTGGTGAAAGTTTGTCATACACATGAACAAACCAACATTTTGCACTATCATTCCATCATGACTCACAGAAAATGTGTCTCGTGGTTCATGGCTGCATCCCTAATCAAAATGCCACAGCAGAAGTGCCCTCCAGATGTTTCATACTACAACTTCCACCAGCCTTTACCCTTGGACATGCCAATGAGATATAGTTGATGAGATGTAGTTCAAAACATCTGGGGGGGGGTCACACATTGGCTATCAGTGCACTACAGCTTCATAGAACTGAGGACGCAGATTGTTCGTCTCTGCCATGTTCCTTATTTTATTGAAATGTTTATTTGACCAGCCCACATCACTGGGATTCAATTTCTAGTTGTTGTTGTTGGTATATATATATAACACATTTATTGATTTTCAGATAAGCAAAAAAACTTAGAAAAGCAAAAAAAAAACACCAAAATCCCCAAAAGTAAAATTCAAAATATAACAATATAACATGTTCACACACCACTGCAGAACAATCTTTGCCATCTGCTTCATTAGCAAGTCTTTTTTAAAAAAAGCATTTGGGGATACTATTATTTATTTGGTGTTTGTTGGTACCCTTGACAAATCTGAAAGCCGTACAACATGCATATGACCTCCTCTCTTTCTGTTATGTTCTGTATTTGATGATTATAACTTTGTACATGAAACAACATGAACACTTTTCACGCAAATTATGCCTTTCATCTGCGCCTCCCTAAAATCCCCTCCTACTATATATGTTCTAAAGTGTGTGGAACCAAGATAAGATTTACCACGGAGGTAGATCAGATGACCTCCCCTTTTGGAGAAATTCTCAACCAGTGCTGATGCCTCATTGGTTGTACAGGGAAATATCATTTTTTTTACTACATCATATAGCCAGCCTCCTTTCCATTGGCACTGATACCAGGGTGAGGCATAACAAAACAAAATTATAAAAACCACCAGGAAAACAAAGACCATATTCTGGTGGGAGAGGAGAAAACTCAGTCACTCATTCCAAGCCTTGAAAACCTGCATATACAGGTAGATCTTCGCTTGGCACTGAAATGACCATGTTAATGCCCAATTAAGGATATGACATTCCACAAACAGGGTGCCATCATGGAGATACACGTCTATTTATTTTTAATTTTTGCAACCCTATTCTCAGCAACTTTGATGTGTTCTCACAGTGCTTTTACATGATACAATTAGAACCAACTAATTTCATATTAAAGGTAAACAATACATTTAAGCCACAGATCTTCCATTAATATAGCTCGCTTAATATAGTATAAACTTTGGCCAAAGCTGAGTTTCAAAGCAATGCCATTAGCTTATTTTATAATATAAACCCAGCCTTTGCTGCTGTGTTAGGGTTTCATCTCAGAATAACAAATTGCTTCTATTAATCCTGTTTGCTACACCTGCTATGAATCTAAGATCTTAGGAGCTGTATTATAAAAAGGAAGGTCACTTTCATTTAATCAATACTAATATGTGGGTGGACTTTCTGGAAGTAATATGGCTTGCCACATTGCCTTATATAAAAAGGCATCACTTTGGGATTGATATTCAGTGTAATAGGATCTTACTTTATTTGGTTTCTTTTAAAGAACTAGAGGGGAGGATAGAATTCCACCATTCTACTAGCACTAAAATCAACATATTTAGAAAAGAGTAAGATGTGTTTTGTTGGGGAAAAGGTAGCTCAGTAATTAGTTTATAAGTTAACAGATGATATTAGGGTTCACATTAATGAGGAACAGAACTTCTGCTACCCTGATGTTACATTTGTCAAGCAAAGCTGTCCATATAATTACATTTTTCCCCTCCTCTCCAGACTCCAATCTGTTTTGTGACCTGTTATTATTTATAAATAGCATTACATCAGCAGTGAGAACATTTCAAGGTGAAGGGTTACTGTTATGATTCAGTGCCAAGAAGTTTCTGACTAATAATTCTTAAACTTTAGAGCAGGGTGGCCAACTTCTGTCTTCTTGGAGACCTCTGTTCTCCAGATTCAGGAAAAGTGAATCCCTTCACTGACCACAGTTAGTCTCTTCATTAAAGAAGTTGGGACTTTCTAGTGATAACAATAGTAACCAGGTTATTATACTTTTTGTTTCGAGTCTCACGGTATGGAATTGTATGTAAAAACCCAAGAAAAGTGTAACATTAACATGTGAAATAGCTCAATTTCTCACCCTTCTGAAAACCACCAATTCTTCTTCTTCCTCTTCTTCTTCTTCTGATGGGTTGTTGTTTTTTACCATACCTAAATCAAATTTAGGGTACAGATAAAATTGCTTCATGGACCACATCTGACTTGAGCACCACCAGGTGACCTACTCTACTTCAAAGTACAAATACAGTGGTACCTCGCTAGACAAATGCCTCACAAGACGAATTTTTCGCAAGACGAATGCGTTTTGCGATTATAATGGAGACTCGCAAGATGACATTTCCTATGGCGTGCTTTGCAATTTTTTCCGTCCCATAGGGTGCCTCATTTTTTTCGTCCCATAGGGTGCCTCGCAAGACGAATTTTTTTCGTCTTGCGAGGCACCCTATGGGAAACCGCACTTCAATGTGTTCCTATGCAGGGCCGGCTCTAGGCCTGCCCTGGTGGCGCGGGGCGCCAGGGCGCCAGGCCACCAGGAGCACCGCTGCGCCCGCTGAGAGGCGCGGCTGAGGCTGCCCCAGACACGCCTCCGCCATTTAGCAGCTTCAGGCTGCTCTCCGGAGGCTCGTGGCCCTGAGGCCGCCTCCGCCGCGTGCAGGGGCGTCACAACAGGGGTGGGCAGCGCCCCCTGGCCCAAGGCCGGCCCTACGGCAGGCTGGGTGGCACAGTGCAGCTGCGCGCGGCGCCTGCCCGCTGTGCCGCGTCTGAGGGATCCGTCGCACCAGGGCGCCAGGCATGCTTAAGATGGCCCTGTTCCTATGGGAGCCGCTTCGCAAAAGAATTTTTCGCTATATGAAGCGATTCACGGGACGAATTAAATTCGTCTTGCAAGGCACCACTGTATCAGGATTCAGGGTAACCAAGGATGCAAAATAATTCACAAGTTCATTCAGGGTGAATCAGGCTCAATGCAAATGCAGTAAAGAGTCTGAGTATTTCACTAGGTGCTCCGATCACAATTTAACATACTGCAGCAACCATTCTTTTCGGAAGTGTTTGCAATGATGCATTAAATTGGGAGCTAGGCCATGTTGACTAGTCCTCAGACAAGAGAAAAGGGAGATGCAGCTTGGGCTGATTTACTGTAAATTTACAGGGCTGATGCCACTGTAAATTTCTTCTTTCTGTTCTTAAAAAAACACCACATAGTACTTTGTCAGGAAATCCCTGTATTCTGTTTGCCACAAAAAAATTAAAAATTGCTCATTAATGGACCTCCCCCCCCTCCATTCTGCCACAATGAATATATGACTACAGCCATTCTGTGCACTGCTAACTTTATGACATGTTGGAGCTGAACGACTGGCTGGTTCTGTAGGGTACGTATTAGCTTAGCTGCCAAGTTATCCCCTTTTTTAAGGGATTTTCCCTTATGCTGAATAGGCTTCCTCGCGAGAAAAGGGAAAACTTGGCAGCTATGGTATTAGTATGCTAGGTGATAGCTCTCCTTTGCCTCAAGACTGTGAAACTCAGTTCAGTATGGTGCTCATTAATGGAGGCAACTGGAAAACTGTCAAAAGTGATTTAGCATGGATGGTTATAAGTATCTGAACCCATTTGAAAACAGGTCTTGCATTACACATTTAATCTTTCAACTAACCCAATATGGAGTCTAACTAATAAGGCAAGAATAAGAAATCATTCTCCTTCACTTGCATTGTGTAGCTACTTTTCATATTATTGTGAAATATATAGCCAGGAACAGTGTGATTCTAGGAACTGGGATGAGGGTTGTACTGCTCAGAGGAGTGCAGGGTGAAGAGACTGCTCAGGAAGCTGCAGAACCATGACCGATTCATCACTTGTGGCCAGTTAAAGACTTCTAGGTTATAGAATGATGACACAGCTCTGCCGAGAATTCATTCAGAAATTGAATTTTTGTGAGGTTTCTTTTTTTAATGCTTTATAGTTCAGGTAGCAACAAAAGAGTTCTGATTCAAAGTTCTAGCATCTTGTTCAGCCACCACCAACCTGCTGATATCTGGATGTTTTGAACTACAACTCAGCCAGCCCATACTGGCTGGGGCTGATGGGAGCCATAGTCCCAAATATCTGGAAGGCGCCTGGTTGGTGAAGGGTGAGCTAACGGATGACTGTATGCTATATAAGTGAAATACCACGTTTCATTAAACTATAAATATTACAAGCTTTCAAATCCAAAGACTCGGCCCAGATTCATGGCAGATGTAGTTTTCCCAAGACCAATGCCTACAACAATGATGCAGGAGTGGGCAATGGGGGAGGAAGGGACAGATCTCACTTTCACTCTCCAGTTGTGACACATGCTACTCCCACCACCAGTGACCACTAAGTTTAAGAGGAAGGGCATGTGTGTGATATTTTGGAAGCTGCAAAGGGCTATCATGGAAGGAAGTTTTAGGTTTATTTTCCAAACGTTGGATTGGGTTAGAACAAGGGTTGTCAACCTTTTGGGACTCATGGGCACACAGAACCCCACCCAGACAACTGCCTGCCCCTGCCACAAAGAAGAAGGAGTTTGGATTTGATATCCCGCTTTATCACTACCCTAAGGAGTTTCAAAGCAGCCAACAATCTCCTTTCCTCCTCCCCCCCCCCCACAACAAACACTCTGTGAGGTGAGTGAGGCTGAGAGACTTCAGAGAAGTGTGACTAGCCCAAGGTCACCCAGGAGCTGGATGTGGAGGAGCGGAGAAGCAAACCCCGTTCACCAGATTATGAGTCCAGCACTCTTAACCACTACACCACACTGGCTCCCACCAGGTAACCCCCACTCAAATCATACCCACTTGCGTAAACCCACCAAGGAAGAAATCCTATCCCCCAAATGAAGGCGCCCAGACAAATCCTGCTAAAAAATGACCCCCAACCCAGACAATATTGACACCCCTCAAAACATATAATTAAAACTCCAACCAGTCACATAAATTAACCCAGGCAACAGTCCATATATATATCTCCAAAACCAAACCCACCCAGGCAAAACCTCTTGCCCTCAAATCAACCACCACCAAGGCAGTATTCTGCTCCCTGCCCCCCAAATAGCATTACCCCCAAACCCACCAAGACAAGAGTCTATAATCTCTTGTGGATGCATGCCAGTGATGCAATTGGGAACAATCCATTTCACACAGGGCCATAGGCAGTACTGAAGCAGCTTGAAATGGGTTTGTTAAGGTGCAGAGCCCCTGAAATCAGGGTTGACAGGGCTTGCTAGTAATACCTACACCAAATCCCCCCCCCTAAACTACCATCTGAATGCTCCATCTGCTTCAACAACCTTTGGTGTGGGTGATTGTGTTGACTTCAACAGCACATTCACACCACCAACCCTTAAGCCTCCACATCTGTAGTTTATGTAACTCCATGTCATATTAAAAGATCAACACATTTATTATTAGAGGAAGTGCAAGACCTGGCACTTGTCAAGTCCGAGGCAAGACGCTTGCAGCAACATAAAACTGAACACAAAGAAGTGGAGTGAAGCAGATCTTCAGCAAGAGAGAGAGAAAAACATCAGGAGAGTATCCTTATTCCTTAGAAGAGAGAGTAAACCTGACCCAGAAGTTTTAAAGAGGATTGACCTTTAAAACATGACTCATTTTGGCATGCTCCTGTTCAAGAGGCTCACTGTGGCCTGAATGGTTATATTTGAACATGCCAGCCCCCTTGGCCACGGCCCGGCTCGGGAGCGCACGCAGGTGTCCAGCAACCCACCTCCAATGGAGATGTGGGCATGCGAATGCATTAGCAGGATAACAGCAAGAAGCGAGGCTGTGAAGGCATTGGCATTGTGAAAGCTTCCTTTATTTACAAATCAAAACAACAAACATGGCTAGTGTGAGCAGCGGCTTCACACGTCTGCTCTGTCCGAAAGCAATGAACAAAGGAAAAGGGGAAAAAGCACATAGGGCGGATGTACAGTGTCTAGTTCCTTTCCCACACTCCTATCACAAAGGAATGCAAACAGTGGATCACAAGAGCTAACAGCAACGGAGAATGAAAATACTAACAATATTGGCAACCTTGATGGGGGCACACTGATTTTTGTGACATCATCCAAGCTCCACGTTCACAACCCACTGTGGGAATGAATAAAAAGTGTGTTTGTCTAGATACTCATTATCAACATATGGCATATAAATAATAAACTTCTGGAACGAGCCGTAGCCAGCCCTTGAGGTGGAATTCCTTCCAGACCCATTATTAGTGAGGCCAGTGTCTTGTAGACAAGAATGTGACGTGACCAGTTAAAAGGGAAATTAATGGCCAATTGTTAAAGAGAAAAAATGTCAGGGCAGGTGTTGCGAGCAGGTCAGCAATAACTCACAAAGTGTCAGTGGAGTTAATTCTTCATTCAAAGAAACAAAACAGCACAGACCTAGTGATCACAGCAAATATTCCCAGTGGGTCTTGCCCCAACGAGGCAGTTGTGAGGTCCTTCCCAAGCAATCTTAGGCTCCACTGTCTTGTCTCTCGTTGCTCCACTCTCTTCATTTCTCTCTGTGTTCTGGGAGAACTAGAGGGGATCTGGTCACAGCAGGAGGGGGAGACTCCCTTTCTTCAGCAGCCTGCCTCCACTCTGCCTCTTGGCCACCCTCCTCTCCAGCCTCCTCTTCTGCTTCTGCCTCTGGATTGCCCTCTGTCGTGGCTTCTTCCTGCTTGCTAAACCTTGTTGCCTCTTTAGCTTCCAACCCTTCCTTCCCCCAGTCTGCTCCCTTTTCTCCTTCTGACCACTCATCATTGTCCCAACACCAATCTCCTGGCTCTGAGCCTTCTTCCCTTGGCGGTTCCCTTGGGGGAAGCTAGTGCTTCCAACCACTCCTCTGCATTCAGGCAGTCAATGACATATAATAACTCCATGCATCTTCATACACGTACAGTAATAAATGGGTTGAGTAAGTTGTATTTCGGGGACTGCAGTTGGATGAGAGTTGATCAAATGCTAGGGTGGCAGAAGATGGTTGCGTAGAGGATGAAACAGCTAAACAACATATATTTGCCTATATAGTTTGTGCCGTACTGCAAATGCTCTATGTAGTTTGTGCCGTACTGCAAATGCTCTCTTAGATACTTTGGACTCTGTCCTGTCATGCCAAATATTGGAGATTGCCCAGAATTGCCTTACTTGCATAGGGCCATACATACCCAGGGTCCTTTGCCATCAATGCTGTATGCGTAGCTGCTGGAAACTGCAGCAGTTTTGGTGGACTTCTCAGTGTCATTGACAGAGTACGCTTCCAAGCTGCCACACAAATCCATGACTACTCTACCAGTTCTCAACCCTCCTCCTCACCTGAATGTGTTTGTATGGGTCATACCACTTAACAGTATTGGGTCACCCCCCTCCCCCCCAAAAAAAACACTACATGCAAAGGAACTCAGCAGAGAACACTATGATCCTCCAGTAAACTGTACATTCATTTGCAATTTACATTTCTTTCAAAAGTAAAAAATGATGAGCACAAGAGCATCAAACACAACACAGTTATGACTTCACAGAGCATTGAATCATGTTTAATGTGCATTATAGATTCACATAGACTGTGTCAGTTTCTGAGATCTAGGACCTTTAAATAATGAAGGAAAAGGTTGAGAACAGCCACTTCATTTATTTATTCAACATCCCTGTTGGGGGGGGGGGGAATGCAGGGGCTGGATATCTCCATTATGTGTCAGTAAACAGCAAAAGCTGCATGAAGAAGAAAAAGCAAGCACTTGCCTTACTAAAGTCAGCAGCATTATTTCTGGAATTTCAATTTTTGTAGTGGACATGTTGCCTTATCCTAAGGACATCTAGCCTACGACCTTCCAGATGTTGTTGGAATCCAATGCCTATCAACCCCAGGCAGCCTGGCCAATGGCCGGGGATGATGGGAGCTGTAGTTCAATCACATCTGCAAGGTCACAAATTTCCCCAGCACTGCTCTGTGGCCACTGGTTTACTGGGGCACCTTTTCATGTTTCAGTAATGGTAGAACAAGGTTGATTTCAAAGCATTCAAAATTATATTGCAAAAATATGCAACAGAACAATTGTTCTGTCAGGTGCGTGCATGCATTAAGGAGGTAATGCTATTGGCATACATATATTTAACAGAACCATTAAATTGTTTACAGTAACAATGATTCAGCTATATAAGTACTTTTGAGGCATAATGTATTTTGGCTTGAAGGTGAGGGTGGTGTTTGGTCTTCCTAAGCAGTTTGTGACAGAGGAAGTTTCATGCATTCCAAATGCAGTATGTGCTCTGTCCCTGCAATGGAGAGCATTATTCCACCTTGCCTTTTCGTGTGAGTTCTGGAAGCAAAGGGGAAAATAAATTCAGTTTTCTTGCATTTCATCAGAAATTTGCCATTCAGGCTAGCGGAGGGGAACTTTTGCATTGGCAAAGAGATGCATAAAGGGTTTTCATGTCCCTTGCAATAAATGGGGAAGGTCATTTGTGTGTGACCTGGTTGAGGGCAACTCAGGAAACATCCCTTTGAAACCAGTATTTAATTGTGTCTTACATCTCATTGATTTCACTGAGACTGAAGAGGCATTACGTTGTGTCCGGTTCATTTTCCTTTACATATGTAGAGCCCTTCACTTGCTGCTTTTTTTTTACCAGTAATATTCAAAGTGAGTGGGACTGACAGATGCTTAACCACTGAGCACATCAGTTACTACTTCCAAAATAGTCGCAAGGCACTCAAGCGATATACAGTATAGCACTCACTATTCCCATGCTTCTCCTCTAAATCTGCCTAACATCCATGATTTCCTCTTCCCACAAAACAGTGATGGTGATAAAGAGAGTTGAAGCCAAGTATTCCTCTGAAATGATGTTTAGCCTTCTGCTGCCCTCTCGCTGACTCTTCACTGGTGAGACAGGGCTCATATTTTCTCGATGTACAGTATATCTTGCGTTATATGTGGTGCTGTTGGTGTCATGTTATGAGAAGTGGAAGGCCCTATTGTGGAAGAGAAAAGAAAGCTTGCACATTTCTGATGCTCACTAAGAAAGTCCAGCATGGTGAATGTGTGAGAGGAGCACTTAAACATGAAAGAAATGCAAAAGACGACAAAGAGAGAAGACACCACCATTTTTTAAAAAGAAAGAAATCACATATATTGATGAAGGACCATAGCTGAGTGGTAGAACATCGTTCCTTCATGCAAAAGGTCTGAAATTCAACCTCCAGCATCTCTAGGTAGGGCTGGGAGAGATTCTTGCCCCAAATCCTGGAGGGTCACTGCCAGTCAGTGTAGACAATACTGAGCAAGATAGACCAATGGTCTGACTCAGTATAAGGCATTATTATTATTATTATTATTATTATTATTATTATTATTTTGCACCCCACCAAGCCCATAGCTGTCAACCCTCCCTTTTTTTGCAGGAAACTCCCTTATTCCAAGCCACAGCTGTCAGCCTTCCCCTTTTTTTTGCTGGAAATTCCCTTATTCCAGCGCCGTTTCCCACTGCTATCCTGGATTCTAGTTACAGGTAGGTAGCCGTGTTGGTCTGAGTCGAAGCAAAATAAAAAAATTCCTTCAGTAGCACCTTAAAGACCAACTAAGTTTATATTTTGGTATGAGCTTTCGTGTGCATGCACACTTCTGGGTATCTGAAGAAGTGTGCATGCACACGAAAGCTCATACCAAAATATAAACTTAGTTGGTCTTTAAGGTGCTACTGAAGGAATTTTTTTACTATCCTGGATTGTTAGATATACCATAGACTGTCCCCGGGACGGGTGCGGCTGCTGATCCCTTATTTTCAAATCCGAAAGTTGACAGCCATGTTCCTATGATCTAAAGAAGCTAAGTACCATTTTTAAAAGGACTCTTTAGCTCAATGTCTGTATTTCATAGTCTAAAATATCATTGGTCGCAGAGAGAGATGTGTGAAGCAGGGGCAAGAGTGGGGGGCTAACCTATTGAGCCTAACCCATTGAGTTTATTGGAGGATGACATGATGCTGGCTCTGTGTAAGACGAAAGAGATTTAGCAGCAGAAGAGGAGCATCAAGAATGCAACACGTTTCCTTTAACTGTAAGCACTGCAGCCCACAAGGCACTCCCTGTAATGCAACCTGTGCTCATGCAGGAATGAGAATGGTGCTCATATTCTGCGCACACAAAATATGCAAAATTCAGCAACTGCGGGCTCTTAATTTAAGGTCTTCTGGGGGTTGAATCTGACTATCACCAGCATGTGAAGAAGCACTTCGCATAGTAAATTGATTTCTATAGCTGCTGCCAAATATCAGTTTAAGGCAAATTTGGAGGTTCCTTCTCAATCACAGCATCCGTAGAAGTCTGAAGGAAACAGGGTGCTAAATAACAACCTACCTTGTGCAATTTAGCAAGTATTTGATGACTGCACTTGGAAGCAACGTTAATTTAAGCCAGGGGTCAGCAAACTTTTTCAGCAGGGGGCCGGTCCACTGTCCCTCAGACCTTGTGGGGGGCCGGACTATATTTGGGGGGGAATGAACCCCACAAATAACCCTGAGATACATTTTAAATATGACACATTCTACTCAAGTAAAAACACACTGATTCCTGGGCCATCCATGGGCCGGATTTAGAAGGCATTTGGGCCGGATCCGGCCCTCGGGTCTTAGTTTGCCTACCCATGATTTAAGCCATGGTTTCTAATCCCAGTTTCTTTCCCTAGGAGAGGGAGGTGTGTATGAGCTGAGCATGTGCTGCTAAACCGTGGTTTAGCATTATGTCTAAAACCTAGCAAGTCTGTCTCAATAAATCCCAAAACTTTATCAACGTTAATGAATAAAAAATTCCATAATTATTCCTCAAATATTATCTGCACATTTTGGGATGGCTTAATAAACCTTTCTTAGATGTGAGTGCCAGGGGATGGGTAGAGGAGTCACGTGCCATGCTGGTGCATCTCTTAATTCAAAAATAAAGCACGGAAGTCAGTCTGAAAGAATTTGATGGTGTCACTTCTACTCACACATGACTTGCATTGCATGAATGAAAGTGTTTCTCATAATATGTGCAGCAAAACCAGTCTTACATAAATGCCCTACATCATACAAGTAGTCACTCTCTGATCTTCAAATTCCAACAGAATTATTTATAGCTTTTTAATGAAATATTCATAAAGAAGTGTCCGTTGCCTGCAATTTCTGCTAAGAAGTGATTTAACTTTTTTATTTTCTTTTTCTCTTCCCCCTCCTATCATATTAATTTAGGTCAAGTAGGGAACAAAATAGCATTAATTAAAAATGGGAGGAAAGTATTTGCTATTTTGGAGTGACTCTTCATAAAAGGTCTCTCTTCTTTCCCTTTCCAAAAAATAAGGGTGCACACAGATCTTGCTGGTTTCTACCCTGAAATTAATGATAGTAGAACAACATTGGACTATTGAACGGTGTGCTAAAGAAAGGCTCTAATAATAATTCCTGTCAAGAGAGCACAAGGGAACTAAAATCCCCATTCCAAAACTCGCCGCAACAGTAAGGTGGCAATCCCATGGACATTTACTTTGGAGGAAGCCCCAGTGAACACTGCAGGACTTGCTTTTGAGTAAACTTGATTGGGCTTGGGCTGCATAGACGTACTGAGGATGGAGCGATGTGATTCAGCCCTAAGCCAGAACAGCTGTTTCCTTCCCTGAGGAAACCTCGCTAATACATCGTTTGAGAAACACCGCTCGTTTAGAAATGTCTTGTGCATGGGAAAAGAGGCTAGTGGAATCAATTATTCATTGTGCTCCAGCAAATAGAAAGCAATATTGTTATAGTCAAGAAGTTCAAATCCTAGAGCTTCTAACTTCACTGAAGAGCCTGGGGGAAAGAAGCGTGCAGGCATCTAAAATTAAATGCACAATACCTATGTGGGTTCTTACATCTGATTCAAAAGAAAATGTGGGGATCTTTGTTCTGCTTCCCATAGTTTTCTAATGTTAGGCATTCTGTTCTCTACTGTATTTGTCTCATCTGAACCTGAGCTTCTCTTGGTGGAACTTGAGTAGCCAAGATGTTCCCCAGCCTCCATTTTATCCTCACAATAACCTTGTGAGGTAAAGGTAAAGGTAAAGGGACCCCTGACCATTAGGTCCAGTCGTGACCGACTCTGGGGTTGTGTGCTCATCTCGCATTATTGGCCGAGGGAGCCGGCGTATAGCTTCCAGGTCATGTGGCCAGTATGACAAAGCCGCTTCTGGCAAACCAGAGCAGCACATGGAAACGCCGTTTACCTTCCCGCTGTTGTTGTTGTTTAGTCGTTTAGTCGTGTCCGACTCTTCGTGACCCCATGGACCATAGCACGCCAGGCACTCCTGTCTTGCACTGCCTCCCGCAGTTTGGTCAAACTCATGTTCGTAGCTTCGAGAACACTGTCCAACCATCTTGTCCTCTGTCGTCCCCTTCTCCTTGTGCCCTCAATCTTTCCCAACATCAGGGTCTTTTCCAAGGATTCTTCTCTTCTCATGAGGTGGCCAAAGTATTGGAGCCTCAGCTTCACGATCTGTCCTTCTAGGGAGCACTCAGGGCTGATTTCCTTAAGAATGGATAGGTTTGATCTTCTTGCAGTCCATGGGACTCTCAAGAGTCTCCTCCAGCACCATAATTCAAAAGCATCAATTCTTCGGCGATCAGCCTTCTTTATGGTCCAGCTCTCACTTCCATACATCACTACTGGGAAAACCATAGCGGTTCCTATTTATCTACTTGCATTTTGACGTGCTTTCGAACTGCTAGGTTGGCAGGAGCTGGGACCAAGCAACAGGAGCTCACCCCGTCACAGGGATTCAAACCGCCGACCTTCTGATCAGCAAGCCCTAGGCTCAGTGGTTTAACCACAGTGCCGAGGTAGATTAGGCTAAAAGACAGTGAGACTTGCTCAAGGCCACCCAGTGGGCTTCGTAGATTAGGCTAAAAGACAGTGAGACTTGCTCAAGGCCACCCAGTGAGCTTCATGAGGATATGAAACTGTTACTCCCCTGCCCTAGTCCATCCTTAGTGCGCCATATGCTACACAGCAACATTGGACCTCTCTCATTTCAGTAAGTATCTCATCTTGGCATCTGCCTTATCTCGGGAGACAATGGAGGAGTGCGTCTTTGGGGGTGAAGTCAAACTGTTGGAAGGTTATAGCACCTGCTGTGGTTGTAGGGGCTGATACCGGAGCAACATGTTTTGTTGCAGCTGGGGTGGGTTAAGGTGTCCAGTTGTGCAGCTGCAAATGCACCAGAGTAAGCATCTCTGAACTTCTGGTATTTAAGATTCCGGTGTCTTCAAGGGAGTGTTGGGGAACTCAAAGATCCTTCCTTCGCAATGTCAAAAGCAGAGAGCCCTGGTCCTTTTGTTTTTGTTTTGTTTTTTTAATAATATATTTATTAAAGATTTTCTCAAACAGGAAAACATATAAAAATACAAAACACAAAAAGAAAATACAAAATACAAAAGATGAAACAATACAAAAAATACAAAAAATACAGAAACAAAAATTCTAACTTATAACCCTTATTGCCCAGTGTGCTTTGCTGCACGAGAAGGTCTGCAGCAGCACTGCATGACCACCTTGCCCACAATGTCTCACTTTGAGGAGAGGTCACCCACAGGTCCTTTCTACAGTGAGGAAGGAGTTGGTGAGTCTTGCCAAAGGGATGGGTGATGATGAGCCTTGCCAGATGGGCAGAAATGATGGAGGACGGCAGGACCAGAGGCCATCAATTCTCTGCTCCCCTGCGCCCTCCGCCTGAGTCAGCTGCCTCAGCTTGTATAATAGATGGGCTGGCCATATTTGAATGTTATGGTCCCAAAATGTTAGGAGGATTATGCCTAATTATTGGTTGAGGTTTGTTTTGATTTTGTTTGTATCAAATCTTAGAGCCAAACTAGGTATGAAAAACCAGTAACTTCCCAACTTTTACAATTATTTTTGTTTCATTCTGTATAGAACTAATTCTCCTGCATCAATAGGAGTATAGCATCTAGATCAAGGGAAGTAATAGTACCATTGTATTCTGCTCTGGTCAGACCTCACCTGGAGTACTGTGTCCAGTTCTGGGCACCACAGTTCAAGAAGGATACTGACAAGCTGGAACGTGTCCAGAAGAGGGCAACCAAAATGGTCAAAGGCCTGGAAACGATGCCTTATGAGGAACGACTTAGGGAGCTGGGTATGTTGTTTAGCCTGGAGAAGAGAAGGTTAAGGGGTGATATGATAGCCATGTTCAAATATATAAAAGGATGTCATATAGAGGAGGGAGAAAGGTTGTTTTCTGCTGCTCCAGAGAAGCGGACACGGAGCAATGGATTCAAGCTACAAGAAAGAAGATTTCACCTAAACATTAGGAAGAACTTCCTGACTGTAAGAGCTGTTCGGCAGTGGAATTTGCTACCAAGGAGTGTGGTGGAGTCTCCTTCTTTGGAGGTCTTTAAGCAGAGGCTTGACAGCCATCTGTCAAGGAAGGTTTGATGGTGTTTCCTACTTGGCAGGGGGTTGGACTGGATGGCCCTTGTGGTCTCTTCCAACTCTATGATTCTATTATTCTATGATCCTGTCTCGAATTCAAATAAAATGTGGAAGGCTGCCTTTCCAGAGATTTTAAAATCCCTACTGATATTCCTTTCTCTTCTTAAAATGTAGAGCACTATTTTTATAGCATTCTTAAAAAAAAATCCAATGAAAATAAGGAGCGGCAGCTTGTCTCATGTTTAACCACTCTATGTGCAGATTTAGAATATTGTATCTATTTCAAAAACGTGCAGCTTGCCGATCTTCAGACAAAGGCACCTACAAAGCAACAGAGTATAGGACATAATGTAAACTACAACATAACACTGTAAGCTTCAAATGGCAAAATGTCAGCTAAAGGTCGATTTCCCTTTGATTGCGTTGATAAAACCAAGCTTGAAAAGGAAAACTAAAAAAAGGCAGTTTCTGGATAAAATTAGAATATAAACAAGAACTTTGCCTTGGTTGTCAAATCTCTAGGGTGGGAGGCGCAGGTGGAGCATCAAACAGCCTGAGGAAGATTGACCTCTGCTACTCCTACTAGTGGGACGTGGGTGGCGCTGTGGTCTAAACCACAGAGCCTAGGGCTTGCTGATCAGAAGGTTGGCAGTTCGAATCCCCGCGACAGGGTGAGCTCCCGTTGCTCGGTCCCTGCTCCTGCCAACCTAGCAGTTCGAAAGCATGTCAAAGTGCAAGTAGATAAATAGGTACTACTCTGGCAGGAAGGTAAACTCCGTTTCCGTGCGCTGCTCTGGTTCGCCAGAAGTGGCTTTGTCCTGCTGGCCACAGGACCCAGAAGCTGTACGCCGGCTCCCTCGGCCTATAAAGCAAGATGAGCACCACAACCCCAGAGTCGTCCGCAACTGGACCTAACGGTCAGGGGTCCCTTTCTCCTACTAGAGTTGCAAACTTATCTTCTGTGATCCTGCATCTCTGCCTTAACTTTAGCAATAGTATGATTATTTAAAGCAGAAAGCTAAGCAGATGAAACTTTCTCCATCATTTCATCTTCATTCCGAAAAGCACATCTTCATGAAATCATACCTCTTTCAAAGGTGCACAGAATCTTTCTCTTTTTAAAAGATCACTGCTGTGAAATAACACTGCTAACAAAGTCTTTTAACCCAAATGTGCACCAGTTTCCACAAGAACTGTTTGGCATTCAGGATATTAATAGCATATGCGTGGACAACTGTGTCTGTCAGGATATTGCGGGAGAAATGTTTCATATTTTGCAAACGTTTTAGACAGGATTGATTTTACCTGAATTTACAGATCAAGTTTGTATATGGTATAAGTCATGGGCAGAGAAAGAAGAAAGAACATATCTTGGCAAAAGTGTTTTATTTATTTTCTGCATGTGAATTCTTTAAAAGTTCTGTGCTGGAACATTTGAAAAGCCTAATCTTAAAAACTGCTCAGCTTTTCTGTCATAAGCCTCATAAAACCTAAAGGATGAGAATGATTTCGCTGCTTCTTCCAGAACTCAGCTGGGTACAATGAGTCATGCGTCTCCCATGCCCCCCAGAGTTGCCACCTCACACCAGAATCATATATACAGCCATACCTTGGAAGTCAAACGGAATCCGTTCCGGAAGTCTGTTCAACTTCCAAAATGTTCAGGAGCCGATTTGTTCGAGAGCCAAGGCGTTTGAGATCCAAGGTACGACTGTACTCCACTTCTAAATCTTTCAATCCTGGGACTTATGCGCAAGTCCAGGAAGTGGTTTTCTCTGTACTGTAGTATGCTCCTAAGTTGGGGGATTCTCTCTCTGCGGAAGTGCATCTATAGGAATTTTGATTTATGTTAAAAGTTTCACATGATCTGAAGCAGTAGGAGAATCAAAGCCCAGCTATCCTTTGAAATTTGCACTTATTGTAATTTTGGAAGGGAGTTCTCCAACCAAACAATATTGATGTGTTTATTGCTGAAAATAACAAAAAAGGAGAATTATATTGCTAGCAACTACGTGTACATTGAAAATGCTGCATACAAAATTGTGTTTATTAGGAGAAATTTGCACCAAGCACTATAGAGTATTAATGAGGAATAAAAAAAAATGCTGCAGAAATGTGGGTAACAGAATTTAAGATTGGAAATATGAGAAGCTGAGAGAAGCAAAACTGAAGGATTCTTATGTCCCAAGTCTAGCATCACTACTGGATAATTTCTGCCATGTGCTGAGCACACACCTCTTTCCCCCAGCCTTTGATATCCAATATATAGTTTTTAGGACCCAATCTATTCTTCTGATTGTAAATTGTTTTACCTGATTTTTATATTGTTGTGTCCCACCCTGGTACCTTATGGTATATGGTAAGTAAGAAATAATAATAATAATAATAATAATAATAATAATAATAATAATAATAATAATAATTCTCAGCAAGAAAAATTGCCAGTTCCAACTGCTTGCCTGTTCCCCCTCCCTATTTGAAATCAGACCCTTTCCTCAGCCACAACAGCTTGAAGAAAAGAGTGAGGCAAGCTATCATTCTGGCTATTTTGGCAATTGCAACCTTCCAGTAGGAGAGAAAACACTTAGCCAGGAATTTAACAGGCTTAGAACAATTAAAACACACTTCTTGGAATCTGCTGGGAAATGTAACAGGCTCATTAGCTGTTTCCTGCAAGGACCCCTTTCAGTTGACTGATTTCACACCACGCTTATCATTCTGTTTCAACTTCTTTTAATCCAGTTTATCAGAGGGATCAGTTTAGAGATCCACAGTAACAGTTCAGGGGTCAACAGGCAATAGCCATCACTGCTAGCCCTAGACCCCCTTTTTTGATGCTTGAAAGAGTGCCGGGAAGCCAGCATCCCCAAGGAATTCTGCAGTGCTCAGTGCATTATGGGCAATTACAATGGGTACTGCCCAATACCAGTGAAAGGAGTTCTGCCACCAATCTTTTCCTCATCTGGTGAGCCTGTTCACCCATTCCTGCATCTGGGGGGAATTAGGAGGAGGGAGGAGGGAGCAGGGAGGAGCTGCTTGCCACTTGCTGATATGGAGGGACTATTAGTCTCCACAGCAACACCCACTTTAACAATGGTATGTGAAAGCTAAAGGAGCATTGCAGCAACCACTTCCTAAATATCATGTAAGATGATGCAGCAAGTACCTGAAAGGTGCCAACTGGCATATCACAAGCAGCATCCATTATTGAAGAAAATATAATAACATCTGCAGCAGCCTGAATCTACCTTAAGAGTCAAAGGCATTAGACACCTTTCCCTACAGACCCCCAAGACTGAGGGGATGCAGATTGGCAGAGGGGGTCCTATTTGTTGTTTTGCTGCCCATAGAAGCTCAGGGGCAGTGTCCCATAAGAGAGCACCCCGTAAGTTGTGGAATTCCCTTCCCACGGAGGTGTGTCTCACATCTTCATTATACAGCTTTCAGCGAATTCTGAAAACACACCCTTTCACCTTGGTTTTTGACACCTGAGGTGCATGTTTCTTGTTGTTGTTTAGTTGTTTAGTCATGTCCGACTCTTCGTGACCCCATGGACCAGAGCATGCCAGGCACTCCTGTCTTCCACTGCCCCCCGCAGTTTGGTCAAACTCATGTTTGTAGCTTCGAGAACACTGTCCAACCATCTTGTCCTCTGTCGTCCCCTTCTCCTAGTGCCCTCCATCTATCCCAACATCAGGGTCTTTTCCAGGGAGTCTTCTCTTCTCATGAGGTGGCCAAAGTATTGGAGCCTCAGCTTCAGGATCTGTCCTTCCAGTGAGCACTCAGGGCTGATTTCCTTCAGAATGGATAGGTTTGATCTTCTTGCAGTCCATGGTACTCTCAAGTTTTTAGGACTGTATTAATTGAGTATTAATTGTTGAGCACTTACTCTTCCCAACCCTAACCCTGCAGAAAGCCATCTAATTAAACTTTAATTTGATTTTGACCTGTTTTAAAGAGGTAATTTAATTATTGTTTGATTTTATACTAAAGTTATATATCTGATGTTAGCCTCCCTGGCTAGCGAGGTCAGGATATGAATAAGTGTTGTTTATTATTATTATTAAGGGACCCAGGTGGCGCTGTGGGTTAAATCACAGAGTCTAGGGCTTGCTGATCAGAAGGTCGGCGGTTCGAATCCCTGCAACGGGGTGAGCTCCCGTTGCTTGGTCCCAGCTCCTGCCAACCTAGCAGTTCGAAAGCACGTCAAAATGCAAGTAGATAAATAGGGACCGCTCCGGTGGGAAGGTAAACGGCGTTTCCGTGTGCTGCTCTGGTTCTCCAGAAGCAGCTTTGTCATGCTGGCCACATGACCCGGAAGCTGTCTGCGGACAAACGCTGGCTCCCTCGGCCTATAGAGCGAGATGAGCGCCGCAACCCCAGAGTCGGACACGACTGGACCTGATGGTCAGGGGCCCCTTTACCTTTACCTTTATTATTATTATTATTATTATTATTATTATTATTATTATTAGCCTGTCCTGGGACAAGAAGAAGAAGAAGAAGAAGAAGAAGAAGAAGAAGAAGAAGAAGAAGAAGAAGAAGAAGAAGAAGAAGAAGAAGAAGAAGAAGAAGAAGAAGAGGAGGAGGAGGAGGAGGAGGAGGAGGAGGAGGAGGAGGACGGTTGCAACTATGGTAGAACAGCAACCTTAGGTATGGAAATCTGATGGAATTAAAGGAAACACTCCACTAACAAAACAGCAGACAAAGCAAACAGACCAAAAACCCCCAAGATGCTCATAAGGCCAGAGGAGAGAAAAGATAAATGCATTCCCTGAATTTCTGGCATATTTTCATTAAATTGTATTGTTCAAAGACTGCACTACTGAAAAAATAAATACATTGACTAAACACTTGGATGGAACTTAATTTTCAAGTCCAAGTAAGAATGTCTGTGCATTCACACTGTAGGACTAAAATTAGTATAAATATACAAGGTTGATGCTGTATTTGCTTATGGAAATTGCAACTGGAAGGTGAATGCTTTTAGGTGATGAAGAATAGGGCTACTAAAGCTAGCTCATAAGCAGATAAATTATTCAGCTGCTACTTCTCCCTTTAAGCAAAATCATGGTACTTAATAAGACGAAAGTAATAAAAAGAAGGAAAGCACATGCCTTCTAAAACTACCTTCCTTACTTATGTGGCATATATTGTATTAAGACTTTCCTCCCCAGGCCATGAAAAGGAGGGTACAACTTAATCACCATCAGAAATCAAAAAATGTTGCTGATAGTTCTCCCTTTTACTCTGTTAAATCAGGCTACATCTTTAAGATCCGGACTTACCAAGAAGACGATATTTGGCTTGGGGAATTGTGAATACCGCAGAGTAAATAAAACTATCTCAGAATATACATTTGATTTTAAAAAGGAGCAAATTATTTTTGCTTTGTGCTCTCTGTATACTCTGTGTCAGAGTTTGTGGACATTTAATCCCTTTGCTCTGAAGACCTCCTTTTCAAGAAGATGGCAGATACCTTTCATTGCACTGGAGACCCCCAAAACCCCAGGCAGCCCCCCGAGCTGAATAACCACACCAGACAACATTCTATGGGATTAAAATTGGCCACAACTTTATTAAGACTCAGATGTAGGGAGACCTTGGCACAGGCATTGGGCGTTTATCCTTCCCAACCCCCCAGCCGGGAGCCTGGGTAATTTCCGGGTTATCCAGCATATATGGGGGTTGGGCTAGCTCTGGAGAACACAGGTTCAAGCAGATAGCCCACCCTGCTTTTCACTGCCGCTGGAGGAAGAGGGCAATGACGTCCCCTGGGCGAATGGTCAATGCCTCCCCCCTAGACCCCTTTAACGGGAATCCTGGTATCATCGCCACAATGGGGGCGGGGGGGTCACCTCCCCAATGCCCCCCCCCCATTTTGGTAAATGTCTAAAGGATTCCGCCCAAGGCCTGCAACAGCCAAAGTTGTGATGAATTGCTACCGGAAAGGCAAAACCTGCCAATGCAGGGAAATTCCTTTCCGGCCCTTCAACAGTGGCCTTGTCATAGCTGCGCCTGTGTGCGTGTTCGCCTGCAGAAGAAAAAGAGGTTAACCTGCAATGTAAGCATTATTTTTGGGGAATGGAGGGTGGGAAAGCTCTGGAGCCATCAACTGCTTCCCAGGTATGTCTCACCTTCTGCTGTGAGCACTGGATAGTTACCTCCTCCTACCTGACCAATCCCCCCTGGCAACACCTCCCCCAGCTCGATTGGACGGCTGGCTGTGTGGGCGGAGACCACAGGTATCCAGCCTGGGCAGGTGGTGCCAGCCTCCAAACTGCTGGGGGCCATCTGAGGCCCCCAGGGTGCTACGCGTGACCGCGCAAAATGTGCACCCCTTTTATATGGGGACGGTCATTAGGGTGGGTCATAAAAAACGTTTTTTGGAAAATGTTTCCCCTTTTTTAAGACACCGTCTTACAACAATTTTTTCTCAAAAAAACACAGGGTGGCTTACTTTCGGTGGGATGTCTTATTTTTTTACTACAGGTATGGTTTTTGTTGTGTATTGAGTCAAAGGATTTTATATCTGTATTATTATTGTCTGTATTTGCATTAGGATAAAGTAACTGCCTTTTGGTTCCAGAGGGTACAGCTACTATTGGTTCATTTAAGCTGCTGTATTTGGATCCTCTGTCTTATTGGTTCCCTCCAAAAGGCAGCACTGTGATTGCCTTATTGTTCCCTCCAAAATGTATCCCTTCCTAGCCAGTCCCCTGTCCCTATAAATGTAGCCTTCCTGCCCTCACAGTCAGTCTTGTTCACTTTAATAAAGAGCTGTTACTAGAGAACTGTCTCCAGCATGTTATGTCAAGAGAGCTGAAATCACAAACCCCACGTCACAACAACTGGCGACGAAGGTGGGATCCGGAATGCTGAGGAGCGGTTAAACACAACCCTGCCTCAGAGTCCGGATTGCAGCTGAGAACAAGACTCACTGGCCAGCTGAGAAGACGACCCTGCCCGCTAGGACAATGGAGAGTCCAAGGGTATTGGAGCCCTTCCAGCCATCAGAGCCCCACACCTGGGAAGACTACGTCGAACGCTTCGAGTTCTTTGCAGTGGCTCAAGGGATCACCGATGCCAGCAAAAGAAGGGCCACATTCCTGAGCTACTGTGGGCCTGAGACCTTCAAGCTGGCCAAGGCATTACTTGCTCCAGCGAAGCTGAGTGAGACATCTCTCAAAGATATTCTTGCCTGCCTAACAAGCCACTTGGCGCCTACTGAGACCAAGATGGCCCGGCGGATGGAGTTCCATAAGAGGCAGCAGCATGCTGGGGAGTCTGTATCCACATTTCTGGCTGAACTCCGGAAGCTCGCTCAGCACTGCGGCTTCCAAAATCTGGAAGAGACTCTCCTGGATCGGTTTATTGGTGGTCTGAGCAGCAAGAAAGCCAGAAGACGCATCGTGGCTAAAGAAGAGGTTACCCTTGCTTCAGCCTTGAAGGAGGCCACCGCCACGGAGAATTATGAAAGAGAGGAGTTTGATGCCAGTCGCAAGGCCACTAAGCCACAGATAGAAGTTGCGCATACCATGGACGAGCTAGAGGCTACTCCGAGCCAGAGCCCAGTCCGTGGGGTCGAGTTGGTGCGTCAGGCCTGCACAGTGCACAAAGATCGCCGAGGCAGTTGCCCAGGTTGTGGCGGAAACCATGAGCGGAAGAGTTGTCGTTTCAGGGATGCTATGTGCCGGACGTGCGGAAAGACGGGTCACATCGCCAGGGTCTGTAGATCGGCGGCGTCGGGAGCGACAGGAGCACCTAGACTGGAGCATCGCAGACTGCCCACAGCACCTCGTTTTCTAAAGGACTGCCACTACGTAACGGAGATCAACGGGAGGGCCGTGCAGTTCCCAGCGCAAGGCAAGGCACACGTCAAGGTGAAGATTGAGGGTCAGCAGTGCGACATGGAGGTGGACTCCGGATCTGCATTCACCATCGTGTCGGACCAGACTGCAAAGACATTCTTTCCCAGGGGTAAGTTGCCCCCTCTGGAGCCCTTCCCGGCAACCTTGCAGTCGTACTCAGCAGGCCGCATCCATGTTATGGGAATGTGTGCCGTGAGAGTACAGTTCCGGGACAAACAGGCTGTACTCAAACTGGTGATTGCGAAGGGCAGTCGCCCCAGTCTCCTGGGCACTGACTGGTTCCCCGCCCTGGGACTGAGTATCTCAGGGCTTAATTCAATCCAAACCTGCCCTGAGATGAGCGAGGCATTATGCAAGGAATTTGCTGGTCTCTTTAATGGAAAACTGGGTTGTTATAAAGGGCCCCCAGTTGACTTTGAGTTGGACCCCGGGGTGGCCCCAATCCGACTCAAACCAAGGCGAGTGCCATTTGCACTGCAACCCAAGATCGAGGCAGAGCTGGATAAATTGGTCAAGCAGGGAGTTCTCTCACCCGTGGACTCTGCTAAGTGGGAGACTCCAATCGTCACGCCCCTTAAAGCAAATGGGGAAGTCAGGATATGTGCAGATTACAAATGTACTATCAATAAGGCACTCAGGGGAAACTCATACCCCATTCCAGTCATATCACATCTGTTGGCTAAACTGGCTGGGGGCAAGGTGTTCGCCAAAATTGACCTGGCACAAGCTTACCAACAGCTGCCAGTAACCCCACAATCAGCGGAAGCACAGACTATTGTCACACATAAAGGGGCGTTCAGAGTTAACAGATTACAGTTCGGAGTTTGTGTGGCCCCAGGGATTTTTCAAGGGCTCATGGAACGCCTGTTAAGGGGTCTGCCGGGGGTCTTGCCATTTTTTGATGACGTTTTGATTGCTGGAAAAGACCCACAGGAACTGGTTGCGCGTGTCCGTGCAGTGTTGCTCAAGTTCAAGGAGGTGGGGTTGCAACTGAAAAAAGAAAAATGCAGTTTTGGGGTGCCAACTGTGGATTTCTTGGGGTTTAAAATTGATGCATCAGGCATCCACCCCACAGATGCTAAGATTAAGGCCATCATCGAGGCACCACGACCACAGAACAAGACGGAGTTGCAGTCATTCCTGGGACTTATTAACTTTTATCATTCATTCTTACCCCAGAAAGCTTCGGTAGCTGAACCATTACATAGACTTTTGCAGAAAAAGACTGTGTGGCGATGGGGGCGGGAGCAGCAGAAGGCTTTTGACTCCTTGCGAGAAATGCTGAGTAGCAGGAGCGTCCTTGCTCATTATGATGAGTCGAAGCCGCTGGTCCTGGCATGTGATGCCTCTCAATACGGCCTGGGGGCTGTGCTGAGTCATAGGGAACCGGATGGGTCGGAAAAGCCCATCTCTTTCTATTCCCGTACGTTGTCACCCACGGAGCGCAACTATGCTCAAATTGATAAAGAGGCACTAGCGATTGTGTCAGGAATCAAAAAGTTCTATGATTATTTGTACGGTCGCCATTTCTCCATTGAAACGGACCACAAACCACTGTTAGGGTTGTTCAACCCAAACAAACAAACGCCACAAATTCTCTCCCCCAGAATGTTGCATTGGTCAATATTCCTGAATGGGTTCCAGTACACCTTGACCCATGTGCCGGGGAAACAGTTGTGCCACGCTGATGCGCTGAGTCGATTGCCCCTTCCTGGCGGGAGCAATGAGGATCCTGCTCCGGCGGAGCACATTATGATGCTAGAAACACTTCCTGGGGCTCCTGTAACAGCTACTGATATAGCTGAGAAAACGAGGAAAGATGCTGTTCTCTCCCGTGTGCTCACTTGGGTGGGGAGGGGGTGGCCAGGTGGTCCGCATGAAGAAAAATTCAGGCCTTATGCGACAAGGCAGCACGAATTGTCCATGCATAAGGGTTGTCTCCTATGGGGAGATAGGGTGATCATCCCAGCACCACTGAGAAACAGGGTTCTTGAGACGCTTCACATGGGACACCCGGGAATGGTCAGGATGAAGTCGCTAGCCCGATGTTATGTGTGGTGGCCTGGAATGGACCAGAACATAGAACAATGGGTACGAACATGCAAGGCATGCCAAGAGGTGCGGCCAGAAGTGGCCAGAGCACCAGTCCACTGGTGGGAGCAGTCCAGGACTCCCTGGAGCCGGCTGCACATAGATTTTGCTGGGCCATTCCAAGGGAAGGTCTTTTTGGTTATCGTTGATGCATATTCCAAATGGTTAGAAGTGGCAATGGTCCCTAGCATGGCATCAGCTGCCGTAATCAAGGTGTTGAGGCAGCTGTTTGCAACCCACGGGTTACCTGAGACCATTGTATCAGATAATGGGGCAGCTTTTGTATCCCAAGAATTCAGGGCATTCTTGGCTGATAACTTCATAAGAGGGGTCACATCCGCGCCCTTTCACCCATCCTCCAATGGGCAGGCTGAGCGCATGGTACGAACAGCCAAAGAATCCATTGCGCGCTTAATGGAGGGTAACTGGTCGGCTCGCATTGCACGAATGTTATTTTTGCAGCATGCGACGCCGTGTACTGCGACGGGCAAGTCGCCAGCCGAGCTGCTCTTAGGTAGAAGACTGGTAACGGTGCTGGATTATGTCCACCCAGATAAAATGCCAAACCGTAATTCAAGAGCAACCCCCCAGGATGAAACTGACACAACAAGGTATCTCGCCCCTGAAGATCTGGTCTGGGTGAGGAACTATTCACGAGGTCCGCGGTGGGTGGCCGGTGTGATCACCCGGGCTAGTGGACCTGTGTCCTATTATGTGACCTTGGAAAATGGGCAAGTTTGGAAGAGACATATAGATCAGCTGAGGCGCCGGGCGCTCAGCAGGGAGGAGTCAGATAATTCATCCCTGGCTAATGACGCACAGCTGCAAGACCAGAGTGAAGATGGCCCAGAGGTGCAGTCACCAGGGGCTTCAGCAAATGAACCAGGGTCTGCTAGTCCTCAGGATGACGAGGTACAGGTAGGGGACCCTGAGATGTCTGGGACTCCATCTGTTCCTGACGAAACCCCTATAGCAGCCCCTCCACCACAGGTAACACCCAATCCAGAACCTGCAACACCTGTTGTCAGGAGATCAGGTAGAAGTTGTAGGACCCCACAGTACCTGAGGGATTACGTCTGCTGTGCTCACTAGGGGGGGAGGGGTGTTGTGTATTGAGTCAAAGGATTTTATATCTGTATTATTATTGTCTGTATTTGCATTAGGATAAAGTAACTGCCTTTTGGTTCCAGAGGGTACAGCTACTATTGGTTCATTTAAGCTGCTGTATTTGGATCCTCTGTCTTATTGGTTCCCTCCAAAAGGCAGCACTGTGATTGCCTGATATTGTTCCCTCCAAAATGTATCCCTTCCTAGCCAGTCCCCTGTCCCTATAAATGTAGCCTTCCTGCCCTCACAGTCAGTCTTGTTCACTTTAATAAAGAGCTGTTACTAGAGAACTGTCTCCAGCATGTTATGTCAAGAGAGCTGAAATCACAAACCCCACGTCACAACAGTTTTTACGGTATTACCCCTTACGGCCTCCTCGGCCGGGCCAGACCGCTGACGCAGGGCACTGCTGGGTGCTTGGCGCTGCAGCAGCAGCCGGTTCTGGGTGGTGGGGCGGCAGGCCTCCTCGGCTGGGCCAGGTGAGGCCGCTGGTTCAGGTGCTCCACCCGATTGTCTAATAATGCAACGAGCACAGTTGCAAAGAACAATATCCCTGAGCTGCTTTCTCATCCAGGTCCTGTGCTTGGCTCCCAGCTGAAGGCACCGCGCGCAGCGTGGGGAGTTCGCTGGGGCGGAAGGGGCCTCGGGAAACTTGGTTGCCCAGGGAGCGCCCCAACCAAACTCCATGCAACCTTCCCCCCACCCCCTGATGCCCCTTTCTGAGCACCCCTGACCCCTTCCCCTTCCCCAGGGGCGCGTGCGCGTGCCGGGGGTAGGAAGGGAAAAGGGGAAGCGCGAGCCCTTCCTTGGCGCTTCGGCCTTGAGGACTCTCGCCGGGCACCTGTGCTTGGGTCCGCCGGGAGCTGGCCCGCCAGGCCGAGACTTGTTGAGGCCGCCCTCCGGCGTTGCCCCTTCGCTCTGCGCCTGGCCCCTCCCGCGGTGCTGGAGCTCGCCCTGGGCTCGCCGGGCAGCGCGCTCGCAGTGCCTCTGCCGCGGTGGCGGCAGCGGCAACAGCGGCTCTTCCTTGCGCTCTTTCCCAGCTCCCGCAGGCAGAATGGTGGCCATAGCCCAGCAGCCCTCAGCGGGCTGCGGGGCGGGTCTGTAGCTGGTGCGGGGTGGTGTCCTTTGCCGCGATCGGGAGCCGGAAGCGCCGGGCGTCACGCCAAGTGTCCGCGCACCCCTCTTACTCTCGCTCTCCATGGATGGGAGAACGGGGGGTGGCCCCAGGGTGCCCGGCTCGGAGAGCCCCAACCGGGCTGTGGAGTAGCTGCTGGAGCTCAACAACATTATCAAGAACCAGCAGAAACTGCTGGAGACGCAGCTGCGCCGGATCGAGGAGCTGGGCTCACTGCTTCTTCCAGGGAGACTTTACAGTGTCTTCATGCGGCAGAGGGGCTGCCCGCCGCCGGGCCCGCTGCCCTCAGGGAGACAAGAAACAGGGTCCTCTTAAATGGCGTTTTTAAACGCCATTTTCTTCCCCATGCTTCCCGCCTCCGCTGCGTCGGAGCGCAGCAGAACAGCTGATTGGAGCCTGGCTTCACAACTGAGCGCGCTCTTGTAGTGCCGGCTGCAAGGAGTGACTCTATGAGTGGAGGTGCCTGTGGGGGTTGGTTTCCGCGGTGTGGAAGTATGGCTTATTTTCGGGGGATGCCTTATATTTCTCAGATGCTTAAAAACCCTGCCATGGCTTACTTAATGACTACGTATTAAAAAGGGGGAAACACGGTATATCAGGCGTATGTTATAAAAATAGTCAAATTTCAAATTTGGGACAAATTGGTTAATATTTAGACCCTGCTCCTACAGATTGAAATTTTGCCTCACTGCGAGTGATGAAAACATAGGAATTTGACTCATTTATTCTCAGTATGTTAAATTGTGAACTAATAAACATAAATTTTAGATTTTATGTACTTGTTTAGTACACCGTTTGCTTAATTGTTCCATATAATTTGTTCAAAACCATTGGTTTTTCATGTAAATTATCAACATGTTTTATCTTAAATAAATACATATTGCAGAAAATAATAGTATGCAACTATTATTGCTCTACATAAAATCTAAAATTTAAAGTTTTTTATGACCCACCCTACCGGTCATTGTCACCCTACAAAACTAAGATGACATTTGCACCACTATAACATACCTGGTGGTATCTAAATTTATTGGAAATTGCTTTGTATTTGAAAATGTTTTAACTGTTTTTATGTATACAATTGTTTTGTATATGGCTCTACTTGTATTGTGAAATTGTTTTGAGATGTTCATAGAAAGCAATTCAAAAATGAATCATCACCATCATCATCACTGTGGGCCTTCCCCCCTTACATATTGCTGTCTGCCATAATAATTTACTTTGAAATACCCTGTCCACCACAGTTGTTTTCAAAGCCAAGAAGGTGTTGCCAACAGCTCAAAATGAAGAGATACAGGCCAGCTTCTCCCGAAAAGTACTTTTAGGGATTTGCAAAGCTTGCCTCAAAAGGAAGCATCCCAAGATTTCCCCTGCTTCACATATCCCCACTATCTTCCCCTATCCCACTGGCTCTGATGTATGCAGCCAAAGGTCTGAAAAGGTGTGCCTACATGCAAACACCTGTTCGTGTGTAGGTGCAGGTGGCACTGTGGCCTAAATCACTGAGCATCATGGGTTTGCTGATCAGAAAGTTGGTGGTTCGAATCCGTGTAACGGGGTGAGCTCCCATTGCTCTATCCCAGCTCCTGCCAACCTAGCAGTTTGAAAACACACTAGTGCAAGTAGATAAATAGGTACCACTGCAGCAGGAAGGTAAACAGCATTTCTGTGCATTTTGGCTTTTGTCACAGTGTTCCGTTGCACCAGAAGCAGTTTAGTCATGCTGGCCACATGACCCAGAAAGCTGTCTCTGGACAAACGCCGGCTCCGTCAGCCTGAAGTGAGATGAGTGCCACACCCCATAGTTGCCTTTGACTGGACTCAACCATCCAGGGGTCTTTTACCTACCTTTTCCTCCCTGCTCCAAACAATGAGGAAACCTGTGTGATTCACATTCCCTGCAAGCATGCAAATGCTCCTTTTCAGGTCTTTGACCCTATATGCAGAGTGCTGTCTGTGGGGCACAGTGATCTTGGTTTTGGGACCTGCAGGCATAGTCTCACTCTCCCTTCCAATATTTATTCTGTACCTAGAAGGAGTTTGTGAAAAGGGTTATGGCCTTGTGGTGTTCATTGTGATATAAAATCAACTCGAAGGGGAAATCAATTCTCACCCTCTCCTCTACAAATATTTATAGCAGGAAGTAAAACAGATAGGATACTAATGACGTTTGCCCTTAAAATATCCCTTTAAGTCTCCCTACAACAGCAGCCCACTGCTTGTTCCCATATAATTAAAACACTAAACTACATTCATTCCTTAAACATGGTAATAAATTGTTCAAACATCCTTCATAGCGGCAGTTAATTCAAGCCGTCTGACAGGTTGGTGAGTGTTTTAATTATATGGGAACAAGTAGTGGAATATTGCTGTTTTGAGGGAGTGTCTGAAGGGCAGAAATCATTAGTGCCCTGCGTATTTTTTATTATAAATATTTGGAAAAGAGTGGATAAGATCTTTTCCCCTTTGGAAAGGAGTTTATGTATTGAAATTACATGTATTGAGCAAGAAGCACTAGGATCTGACTTGCTATACATCAGTTTCCTATGTCCCTACTGTGTTGGTAATTGTGTGCAGAGGAAGAGATCCATGCAGCTATTTTCCTTGCAACAAATGATGCCGCTGGAGGTGTGCCGAGGCTTAGAGGTCTTCAATTCTGTAGACCTTTCCTATGCTTTTTCTCCTGGTATGCAGCTGCTTTACCCTTTACACCAGTAACGCTCCAGAATCATTCTGGAAAGGCACAGTATTTAGCAACAAGCTTGGGGGGGGGGGCATTCATGGCCTAGAAACATATCTTATATCAACTGGATGCGCAAAAGAGGTCTGAAATCCACAAGCAAGCCGAATCCAGTTAAATCATAGCTTACCATGAGCTTTACAGATCCATACCTCCAAATCCCAAATGGTTTGACGTTACCTGAACTGTCGGACTATTGTCAAAGATGTCTGGTAATAGCAGCTTTGTGAAGAACTTTTATTAGATTCTTTGTTGGAAGTTGCTAGTACTTCTATAATAATGTAGCCTCCCCTGAATTCCCTTGATTGAGAACTATGATAGTGAAATGGGCTTAGGGGTAAAGGGGACCCCTGACCATTAGGTCCAGTCGTGACCAACTCTGGGGTTGCGACGCTCATCTCGCATTATTGGCCGAGGGAGCCAGTGTACAGCTTCCAGGTCATGTGGCCAGCATGACAAACTGCTTCTGGCGAACCAGAGCAGCACACAGAAACGCCGATTACCTTCACGCTGTAGTGGTACCTATTTATCTACTTGCACTTTGAGGTGCTTTCAAACTGCTAGGTTGGCAGGAGCTGGGACCGAGCAACAGGAGCTCACCTTGCCACGGGGATTCGACCCGCCGACCTTCTGATCTGCAAGCGCTAGGCTCTGTGGTTTAACCCACAGTGCCACCCACATCCCTGAAATGGGTTTAACCTGGCTGAATTTTGTAATGTTGGCAGATCTTTTAGCAAGCTTCTTCAGAACTGCATTTCCCAGTAGAACTGGGGGTGATTTGACCCTTTCAAAGAAGAGGAAAACACGTGGATTTTGGATGCTCATGGCAACATTGAGCTATATTGTTGGGATCTGGGAGGGAACCATGTCCATTTAAGGTGGGGATATTTGACCACTTTTGACCAACTGTGGCATCCCATCCTTCTCTTCCTGTGTCATGGAGAGGATTAACTAGCTGTCCATTCGGGGGCTGAGTAGGAGGCACTTTTTTTCTACTGACTCTTCACTTCTGGGTGGTTTGGGTTTTGAGCTGGCTAATCAGCTGTTACAATTTGGCCACAACCAGCAGGTAATATAGGTAGCCAAGAGCAGGGCAAGGACACCTGTGCAAGTAACTGGAGGTACCTAGAGAGTGAAGGGACAGTTTCCTGATCTACCTCTCATTGCTAGCTGTAATGATGGAGGGAAGGGGGTGGACCTTGGCCCGTGGAGGCTTTGACCTGAAAATGGTGCCCAGGGCAGGCGGGAAAGAGGTGGGAAAGACTCCTCAACTCACTTTTTGTTTTGCTACTTGAGCCAGGGTGGTATTAACAGCTGTTTGGAAGTGGAACAGACTCATCTGGGAGGTGGTGAACCTCTCCTTCATTGGAGGTTTTTAAGCAGAGTTGGATGGCCGTCTTTCATAGATGCTTTAGTTGAGATTCCTGCATTGCAGGGGATTGGACTAGATAACCCTCGAGGTCCCTTCCAACTCTACAATTCTGATTATTTGATACCCACTTCAGTTCCAATGAACTGCTGAACCCAAGAGGGTGCCCACACTTGGCCTTGCATGTTATTCATGTTGTAGTTTTTGTCCTGTCAGTTAATAAACTTGTGACTCTTAGCCCAAGAACATGCCTCATGTCTTCCTTCCTGGTCGAGGGGAAATTTATTTGCACCCTCCATTCACTCCTATTAGTATCAAGTAGAGCTTTGCAAAATGTGAAACCTTTTGCAGTGGACTCCTGCTTTGTGATGATGTGTTTGGAGGCTGCACCACTATGTGGTGTTTTTTTTTTTTTAAAGGAACATAGGAATGCATACATCAGAAGGTGAAACGAAGCACTTAAATAAAGCTTGAACCAAGACACCCAGAAATATTTAAAGAGTTCAAATTGTGAACTTTTGACATTGCTTTGAAGGTAATGTAATCTATCACAGTATGAGTTCCTCTCAGAGTAAGCTCACAGGCTCGCATCAAAGGATTTTTGCAGGCAATTCTCAAGAAAAAAAATACTAGAAATTGCTTATTGGCTATTTTAAACCTGCAGCCCTACAATCATTTACCTAGAAGTAAACTAAGTTGGACTTCCTACTGCGTAAGACACGAGTGGGATTGCACTATAAGGCTGCAATCCTATGAACACTTACCTGGTGTAAGACTCATTGGATTGGAGTTGGACATAGATGAGAGGAACTCCACTTATGCAGCAGGTATTTCATAGCTATTCCTCTCCCTCTTTAGTACCATGCACCCACCCAAAAAGCTGCACCTGGGGGTTGAGGGGCCCATTGGAATGGTAGTGATAGCAGAAATTTTTTGGCAGGGCCACCTTCCACAACGTTTTTCCCCACTCACACAAAACAACTCCAAATCCAAGCCATTCAGCACAGTGGGGCTTACTTCTGATTAAGCATGCATAGCCTTGCACTTTAAATAAATTTGTATGTAAATTAAGCATCTAAATATTAAGATGTGTTAAATGGTAGAGCTATTATTCCTACATGATAGTGAAGAGTAGTTGCTCATGGAATTACAGTGGTACCTTGGTTTGCAAAACTGCTTTGGATTACAACCATTTTGGATTACAACCATGTCAAACCCGGAAGTGTGTGTCCCTTTTTTGGGGGGATTACAACCAATTTTTGGGGGGAGGCCCCATTGGCGAAAGCGTGCCTTGGGTTACAACCTGTTTTGGTTTAAAAAAGTACCTCCAGAACGGATTATGGTTGTAAACCAAGGTACCACTCTATTAGCTTTCCCTAAGCATGAACTGCTCAGCAGTGGGAAAGAGCTCTATCTGAGAAGTCTACTTTTGCCTGAGAGTAAGAGCCTGTTACAAAATAACAAAACAAGTGACACAATAGAACAGTATCACACACAAAACAAAACTCTAACAACTACTCTTTCCCTTCCCATTCATCTGTATCAATTATTTAGGCTCCATCAAAGGGCTCCAAAAATCTCTGGATGTCTGTCAGTAGCTTACCTCAGAAAAAACCTACCCACGGTTTACTTCACAAAGTGGTCTTCTGAGTACATTCAGCTTCACAGTATGGGTTCCATTTTCCCCTGCTTTATATTACAGTCATTCTGACCAGTTCAGTTCATCATGACTTGGGATAACTTCATAGCAGCGCTGATTTGCACACTCCAACAAATTATAGAGGTAATTAGAATGAGCCAATATTAGTGAAGGGTTTATAATCCATAGGATGGTTGAAAAGTCAAGAACATAATCTTTGAATGTGATTGGTTTGGTTCAAGCTCTCCCTGGTCCACAAGGTTCCTTAAATATCCCTACAAGTGTCCAAGATACAAATTCTCGGGGGCAGCAGCAATTGCTACTAGTGAGATTTCCTGCCATTTTGTCTCTTCACATGACTAAAGACATGATTCAGATCAAACTACCCCAGTAAGGCACTGAGTTGCAAATGTAGACAGTGCTGTTCAGACAACAGTTCTAATTTTAACATCCTTTGGGTTCCAGCTAAAAATTTATATCTTCTCCCAGACACCTGATGGATTATGATGATATGCTGGATGATACATTTTGCTGCGAAAGCTTTTGGTGGTTTACAAAGATTCATTAACAACCATGTACTACACCTTCTATTACATGACATCTTATATACAATGCCAAAATAATAATGACATGTGTAACTCAGTATCTCAAAGCCAAACAGCCCACATATTTCTGAAATAAGTCCCTGAGAGCAACTTTCTATGTGTATACTTGTGTTGGTATGGTCCCAGCGGAACTCCAACAATGAGATACCTGGATTTCAATCTGTGTTTCGTGAATCTTCTTCTGGTTAGCCCAAAAAGGAATTATACAATGGCAATTCAATGCTCCACCAAATAGGTCAGCTCTAACCTTAGAATGGCACGGCTCATTTTTGAAAAGGCCATCAGACATATAGACTTATTTCAGGAATATTTGGACTGCTTGGCTTTGAGATACTGAGTTGCGCATGTCATTATTAATTTAGCATTGTATATATTATTTAAGATTTCATGTACGTATTAGAAGGTGTTGAAATATAAAAAGGTGTTGAAATGCCGGGCATTATTCTTAATGATTTTTTTATAAACCACATACAGAGTTGTTTAGATTGTGATTTATATCTCTGTATTGCTTTGGCATGGTGTTGAGCCCAAGCTTTTTGTGCTATTTTACTGCACAGCACTTTTTCAGGGTAGAGTGCTTTTTCTTGGCAAGATCTTGGTGCAAAATCTTGCAAGATCACAGCACCCAAAATGGTATCATGCATGTCAACTCTCCTTCACATACTCCTGATGTGTCACCATATTTTGTCTTCTTGTGAGTACAAAATATAAATCTAGTTGTTGTGAAACCAGTCTACCCCCAAAAAATTGTTGGCCTCTGTCTGACTCTCCATTCTTCGCACATTGAATGCTGCAATCCGGGAATCACAGGTCCCAAGGGCCCTGGGAAAATAATTTCCCCATGATGCATGTGTCTGGGACATACTGTTTCCAAGGTACCTGTTATCATTCAGTTGTCCTGGGAAAACGAATTGACTTCAATTGAACTTAGTAGGAGAAATTCATCTAGCTCTTGCTTTGTCTAGCACATTGTGAGCTCAAGCTACTGTTATTCCTGAGTCTCCTCTAAAATCCAAGTCATGTGCAACAAAACCTCCTCCAGCTATAACCTCTGAGATCCTCTTATTCTTAAAAATAAGACAAGTGCCTTCAAAGTCAAGAGGCAATTTCTTCCTCAGCAATTGCAGACGAAATCACACCCTGCAATGAAAATGTGACGTTTCAGGACAATGAATATACTTCTTGTTGAGTTCTTAACATTCACTTATATTCTCATATTCAATATTTCTTCAGTTGCAACTGAAACACCCAGTTCTTCTAAAATTACAGTGGTATCCTGTAGAGCTGGTATGACCTTCAATCTTTCAGAGGAGAATGTAATGGTCTCCACTCCCCTTAGGACCATCTCATTTCCATCTTCAGCCTCTAAGTAGTGAGGAAAAACCTCTAGTCTTTTAGTCAGTAGTATACTGTAGTAGCAAATTCAGAAGTGCATGGTCCACAGCCTGTCACAATCACACCCCTTCTATGTGAACCTCCTTTTCTTATGGGATGGATGTACTTTCCCCATGAAGGTAGAAGTCCCAGCAACATCAGTTGATCACCATAGTACAGCACATGCTCTGTAGACAGAAAGTCCTGGTTTCAGGTCCTGGTAGCTCAAGCTATAAGGATCAGGTAGTAGATTTTGTAAAAGATCCCTAGGGAGACTCTGCCTGATCGAGTAAATACTGGGCTAGGTGTACAAACTGTCTGACTTGAACCTCCCTTGGTTACCTGTGTTCACTAAACAATGTCAGGAGTGTGTGCAGGAGCCAGGCCCTCTGACCAGTAGGGCTTCGCAGGACTGGGGCTCTCCTAAGTTTGTTCTGAAGAGGCAAGGCGCGGCCGCACAGGTGAGGCCAATTGGTAACAAACAGCACCTGGTGGCAAGAGCCGGGAAGGGATATAAGGTCAGTATTTCCCTTTGGCTCTTTGCCACAGCAACACACTTCCTGCCTTGCTGTGTTTGGATTCTTGACTCCTTGCTTTCTGACCCTTGGACTCTTGGCTTCCAGACTCCTGGCTTCCGGACTCCCGTTCATGTTCCCACCCCACCGTCTTGCCCCCGGTCCTGATGTCCTCAGCCAGGACTTCGACCGCCCGTAAACTGGACCGTGACACACAATACCAGAAGGACACTGTAGGAAGAGGCAACAATAGTAGTCTGTATGAGAAGAATGGGAGGTTTCAATATGCAACTCTCTTTGAAAAGTCCTTGTCCCTGTTTTAGCTATCAGTGGACATCAGGAACCAGTGGGACACACTCTGCATTGTAGCACAGTCACAACTGTTAAATCCATATCTGTTCAAAGAATTCTGAGGAAACATTTGCACCAGTTTCTCTAGGGAGTGTTAGGACAGACACATCTGGGACTAAAATCTAAGTGATTTTCAAAAAGGGGTTTTGTTTTTTGGATGATGATGGAGCCTGAGAATGAGAGCCATGCTTGATTACTGTTTGATGCCAAAGCTGTGGTGTGCAACAATACATTTAAAGCACATTGCTACTGCCCCGCCTGCCCTGCCAAGAATCCCAGGTACTGAAGTTTATCCCTCAAAGAGCTAAAGTTCCCAGCACCTTTACCAAATGACATTTCCCATGGCACTATTTCTTTTGGGGAGTGTACTTTAAATATATGGTGTATATGCAGCAGGAGTCTCTCCTCAAGCAGTTTTACTCTAATTGTCTCACCCATGAGGAGTGTACATTTCCATGTTTCCCCTTAATTTGTCATCTTATTGTATCCTTATGTGCCTTCCTTCCTCTTGGATGTTTGAAAATAAATTTTCAGATAGCATTATTTATTATTAATGTTAATGACTCAGTTCAATGGGGTTATAGTTGTGTGAAAGCAGCCGAATCATTCCTAAAACAGGTAATTCCAAGGAAGGACAGCGGCTTGAAAGCTGCCCATTCTGTGCTCCCTTGGTGGCTGAAAGTTAGCTGATAAAACCTCTCTCTGACTGTGAGCACAGAAAGGAAAGGAGCTCTGCAGAGGTTGTGGTGGGAAAATAGTCAGTAAAAGGCCCCTGAAGGCACGAGTTCCCTGTTCCTCACCAATTCACCTACCTACCTTGCTGTTTAGCCTCTGAATTAGCAAACTACAGCAAGGATGAAGACTGGTTGAAGGACATTTGGAACACTTGCCTTTCAGTTGTTCCTCTCCTCTTCATGCCTGGCACATGTTGTTCATGCCAAAGCCTCACTGCCACAAGCATACAATAAAAGATGCTGAAAAGATGCTGGAAAGATGATGTCACGACTCATCAAACTAATACAAAACTTTCTGGGTTTCGTGGGATATCTCTAGCATTCAGGATTTTTCTTCACAGTCGTCCAAATCTGCTACCAGCAAATAATTCCTTGTTAACAGAGTTTGGTCTTGAGCTTGTTTGCCGCTGTTGCGCTGTCAGGCACTTCAAGCAGGGATGCTGTCAAAAACCAGTAGTACCCAACCTTCAAGCTGGAAGAGCTGGGTCAGGGCAGGCTTCAGATTTGGGTGAGGCCTTTGGGGCAGGAAACGACTAGCTGGCTCTGTTTAGCTCCTCCAGTGCCTTCTCTTGTCCTGTTCCCACACTAAATTTGTCCATCTTTCAGCCAGAAGCTTCCTTTGCATGTTTCTTCCAAATTTGATATGGTTAATCTTAAGTAAGGGATGCGGGTGGAGCTGTGGTCTAAACCACTGAGCATCTTGGGCTTGCTGATCAGAAGGCCGGTGGTTCGAATCCCCACGACAGGGTGAGCTCCCGTTGCTCGGTCCCAGCTCCTGCCAACCTAGCAGTTCGAAAGCATGCCAAAAAGTGCAAGTAGATACAGTAGATAGGTACCACTCGGGCGGGAAGGTAAACGGCATTTCCGTGTGCTGCTCTGGTTTTGCTAGAAGTGGCTTAGTCATGCTGACCACATGACCCGGAAAAACTGTCTGCGGACAAATGCCGGCTTCCCCGGCCTGTAAAGCGAGATGAGTACCGCAACCCCAGAGTCATCTGCGGCTGGACTTAACCTTTTTTAAATCCTAAGTAAATATAGGGGGGGGGAATATTTTTAGTACATATTTAGACCAAAGTTGTAGGGAGGTTATATTGAGCATTCATCCTGATTTGCTTGCACAAAGCTTACATTGAGGTTAGGCCATGTCCAGTCTTTATTTACTGAGCATTCATTCTTATTTGTTTGCAGGGAGGTTATAGGACAATGAGTATTAATCCTGATTTCATACCTCAAGGACCACAACCCCACCGCCATATGAAATGACCTGGACCCTGTGATCATCACCTGAAAGCCCTTCTTCATGAGCTCCCCCCATGGTGGCTCCATTTGTGGGATGTTCTCCCCAGAGAGGCTCACCTGGTGCCATCATTACACATCTGAAGAGCCAGGCAAGAACATTCCTTTCTTCGCCAGGCCTTTGGCTTTTAATTACCTATGGCCTTTTTGTGTGGATTGGATTTTTAAATCTTTTTTTTAAAAAAAATGCAATTGTTTAAATCTTCCTCTTAATACTGGTTTTAATTTGTTTGTTTATTTGTTTGTTTATTTGTTACATGCCGCCCCAGCCTCCAAGTGCTGTGAGATTCCAGGGGTAACAGGCATGCTTACCAGGATCTGTGTTTCCTTTTAGATAATGAGGCACAAAGGAGACTGTGGTGTCTTTGAGGCATATGATTTATTTATACATATATACACCCTGAGGCCCTGAGTCTGGGATGGAGGGCTGCGGTGTAGTGGTTAAGAGCGATAGACTCGTAATCTGGTGAACCGGGTTCACGTCTCTGCTCCTCCACATGCAGCTGCTAGGTGACCTTGGGCTAGTCACACTTCTCTGAAGTCTCTCAGCCTCACTCACCTCACAGAGTGTTTGTTGTGGGGGAGGAAGGGAAAGGAGAATGTTAGCCGCTTTGAGACTCTTTCAGGTAATGATAAAGCGGGATATCAAATCCAAACTCTTCTTCTTCTTCTTCTTCTTCTTCTTCTTCTTCTTCTTCTTCTTCTTCTTCTTCTTCTTCTTCTTCTTCTTCTTCTTCTTCTTCTTCTTCTTCTTTACAGCCTATCCCAGCCAGCCCACATGCTGTTCTCCTTACTTTTTCTTCATTCTCCCTGCTAACAATGGTGAAAACTAACCCTTCCCAGCCTACGTCATTCAAAATTGGAATCCAAAAACCACCTTGTCTCTGTCCGCTAACGCATAGCTGAAGGAGGGGCTTGCCAAACTGCTAGTTCCCCCCCCCCTGTTTGCTTATATCAGACAAAATGTAATCCTACACCAAAACAAGTGGTCTTCTGTCTTACTAACTTCTTCTTTGGCAATCACTCATAGCCAAGTAAGATGGACTTCCATAAACAGTGGAACGGTTAAAACAGAGCTTGACACACACACCCTTTGCAGGTGTAAATTCTGCTAGGTAGCCAGTTCATGTGATAAGCATAAGTCCCCCTTTCTCAGTCCCATGCCTGTCACTCCCCTGAAATGCCCCCCCTTTACGGCTTATGCTGGTATAGGATATGCCTTGGGGGATCTGTTCTATAGGATAAGCCCTAATGATTTTTAGCCTCCTGATGTTCTGGACCATTAATCTGTAAATCATATGCAGAGGACAATTATGCCTATAGTTTACCCAGAATGGAGCGCAAGACTCCACACTTCCTTCGATCTGGATTTTTCTTTTATGCTACTTGCATTTTCAACCACTGCCTTCTCATTTCGCCCTCCACCCTGAATTCTGAACGATGGCTGAGATTTGCAGCCCTGTGGTGCTAAAATCCATTATCAAATATGCTTCACTAGCTCAGCTTCAGCACTCGGAGGTGGAAGGTACTGGGAGGGGGCAGGAAAACAAAAAACAAATGTGCAGCTCCCTAGTTGGATGGAAACTGGTGAGGCATACAGTAAATGAATAATAAATTCAAAAGCCATTTGACAAGCTAGGAGGAAGTATGTGAGTGTTGGGTAAAAGGCATGCATTCATTTCTGCTTTGCTAGTGGCCTCCTGCACTGCAGTTTGAATACCAGGGAAAAATAAATAGATGTAATTGTGCACATAAAGTCTGCATTTACCAGCTTTCCAACACTGCGTTTTTGTATCAGCTCCTGTGATTCGGCTAGTTAGCAAGGGCAGCCAACACTTTTAACATACAGTACTGTATAACCAACAGAAGCAAAATATCAAAATTCAGATTTGTGACTAGAGGATAATGATGATCACTAGCACTGGCTCCTCCCTGTCTTGCCATGTCCTTTGGGAGACATCTGAGGTTTGTGAGGAAGGCAGCTTAAAAGAAATCCCTCAAACCTCTTACAATGTAATGCAAATGCTCATGGGTGCTTTAGCTGAGATGCCTGCATTGCAGGTGGTTGGACCAGATGAGCTTTGGGGTCCCTTCCATTTGGACACATTTGCATTTCTTGAAGGCGGGGCCAAACAGATTGCTCAATACCAATAGTGCTTGTTTAGCGCAACTTGGCTTTCCAGTTTGGATTTTGAGTGCTCAGATGCAGATCTCTCACATCAGTTCTTAGCTGTGCACCTGAGCTATGTCTCCTGCATTGCATAGATGACACTCGGGGTCCCTTATAACTCTGCTAAGGTCTGGTATATGGGAAAGCAGGTTTCTCTGTCCATGCAGTTTGCAGGTGAGGAACCAGGCAGTCACAAAAAGATACATGCTTGGTTTGAATCACAGGCTATTCCAGGGCCTGAATAACCAGGAGTAATCTAGGTATTGGTGCCTGTTGTAGCCAATAGATTTCTATTTAAAAAAAAGAAAAGAAAAGTCACTTTTGTCCTTAACCAGCCATTTCTCCACTTCACAATTACCATCATCAGAGGGGAAGAGAAATGTCTGGTTCATGGTCTGTGCCCCATCCCACATGTTCCCACCCCTCTTTTCCTGTAGATCCCCACATATTGGGGGCTGATGTTTTCAGCAGGATGCCTCCTCTTCTTGAGTCAGCTCCCCAGACTATTTAATTCCTGGTATTCCAGGGGTTCTAATAGTGAAGTGAGACTATGTGAGTATTTCAGGCTTCCCGCTGCAGACATTCAGCCCCCGACTTGCAGGTGTGGATACAGGTAGGGGACAACAGGCTTATCCATGCTCTCTCCCTCATGTGATGATGCTTGTGAGAGTTTCAAGATAGTACTTGCTTGCTTTGTGTGCAGCAAAACCTAAATCTAGTTTTATCTGCAGTGTTGTTCCCTGCCAGAAAGATCTTCGGTAATTTTGTATAAGCATCGCTATGACATTTCCTGCTGTTTCATGATTATTCTATTGTAATATATTTTGACCTCTTGCCCTTTGTTTAATATTCTAGTATGCTTAAGTTCACCCCTAAACAGACCAAATTCAGCTGGGACAACAAAGTTTGTTAGAGCGTTGGCTTGGTATAAACCTTATTATTCCAGCTTTGAAGAGAAAGTTGTGTATCTCCCTCTCATAGCAAACACAGAAGTCTAAGAAGCAAGCATCACAATGGAATGGCATATCTCAGCCAATAAATTCTAATTTTCTTAGTTTAGGATGCAGCCACGGCCATTGACAGGTGGGTAGAAAGGGTTGGGTTTTAGGGGGGCTGAGACCAGCAGGGTCCCTGGAGTCTTAACTTCCTTAAAAAAGAAGAAGCAAGTTTCTATTCTAGTTCAAAAGATACAAACTGAAATGTGAACTTCCACTCACCCACCAAAATTTATGTGAAATGATCTAGACTGTTTGGTAGTCCTCACCTTACAGGAGGTTTTTATAGCCAATGAGCGAAGTCAATAGACCTTTTGGGACATCAGCAGACAGCGCTAGGAATTTCTAGAATGCTGTGTGTGTGTTCATCATGTGAGCTGAGTGACTTTATAAGTTTATAAGTAGCAGCAAATGTTCCTGCCTGCCCACTGTTCTTTCTGTGTGCACATCCGGCACAATATCCAGAAAATCAGAGATGCACAGGATCTTGGTAGACATACACATCAAACCATTTCAGTGATGGTGGTGGTGACACGTAGCTTTTAAAAAATGCAAATAATAATTAAAAGAGCCAGTATGGTGTAGTGCAGGCATCCCTAAACTTTGGTCCTCCAGATGTTTTGGACTACAATTCCCATCATCCCTGACCACTGGTCCTGTTAGCTAGGGATCATGGGAGTTGTAGGCCAAAACATCTGGAGGGCCGCAGTTTGGGGGTGCCTGGTGTAGTGGTTAGAGTGTCAGACTAGGATGTTGGAGATCAGGGTTCAAATCCCCACTTGGCAGGGAAACTTCCTTGGTTGACCTTGGGCCTGTCACCGCCTCTCAGCCTAGCCAATTCACAGCGTTGTGGCAGGGATTAAATGAGGAAAAGAGCCATGTGCTCCACCTTCAGCTCCGTGAAGAAAAAGGCAGTACATAAATGCAGCAAGCAAGCAAATAAATAAAATAAAACAACAGCATATTTTACATTATATCTATCAAATAAATGATATAATATAAGAGTGTAGATGCAGTTTATGATGCCATTAAAATGGGTTGGCTGTTATTTTCTAAACGTAAAGAGCTATACAATTTTAATTTTCCAGTGCTGATGAACAGTGCAGTTTATTTGCTTAATTCATAGCCTGTTTCGAATCTGGTCCTTCCCAGCATACTCTTAAAACAGTAAGGCTGCAATCCTAATCCCATTTACCTGGGAGTAAACCCACTGAATTCAACAGTACTTACTTTTAAGTACAGTGGTACCTCGGGTTACAAATGCTTCAGGTTACGAACGCTTCAGGTTACAGACTCCGCTAACCCAGAAATAGTACCTCTTGTTAAGAACTTTGCTTCAGGATGAGAACAGAAATCGTGCTCTGGCAGAGCGGCGGTAGCAAGAGGCCCCATTAGCTAAAGTGGTGCTTCAGGTTAAGCACAGTTTCAGGTTAAGAACGGAGCTCCGGAACAAATTAAGTTCATAACCAGAGGTACCACTGAAAGCATGGGTAGGATTGTGCTGCATATCACCAGGAAGAGAACTGAATAGCACAACAAACTGCAGGGTGAGCACGATTAGAAAAAGAGTAACATGGAATCTCTAGGAAGATTTCCCAAAAGCCAAACAACTTGGAGGTACAAGAGGAATCTGCTTATAGGAAATGTTTATCTACTTAACTGAAAAGCACAATATCTCACTATTAACAGGGCTGGATGGAAGGAACATGGCACTATGAAAAGCAGGTGGTGAGCTGTCACTAGTCCTAGAAGAAGAAGAGTAGAAGAAGAGTTTGGATTTGATATCCTGCTTTATCACTACCCGAAGGAGTCTCAAAGCGGCTAACATTCTCCTTTCCCTTCCTCCCCCACAACAAACACTCTGTGAGGTGAGTGGGGCTGAGAGACTTCAGAGGAGTGTGACTAGCCCAAGGTCACCCAGCAGCTGCATGTGGAGGAGCGGAGACGCGAACCCTGTTCCCCAGATTAGGAGTCTACCGCTCTTAACCACTACACCACACTGGCTCTCACACTGGCACTTGAGTTCTCCTGCCAGAGATGACAGAGTCATGAGGGGTATCCAGGCCAATGTGGTCAAGCTACCGTGTTTCTCCGAAAATAAGCCATACCCCGAAAATAAGCCATAACCCGAAAATAAGCCATAGTGATAGGCAGTTTAACCTTGTAGGTTAAACTGTACCATACTTAATAAATAAAAAATAAGACATCCCCTGAAAATAAGCCACCGTGTTTTTGTTTTTAGGAAAAATAAATATAAGACGGTGTCTTATTTTTGGAGAAACACGGTATATTGCTGTGTCCAGTATAGGAACTGTGTTTGTACCTCTCCAGAAATGCAAACAGGGCTGCTTATTGTAATTAGGGTGGAATAGGTTCACTGGAGAAATCCATTACTCAAAGAGGATAATAATGACCAAATTACCAGAATTAGATATGACATTGTTTCCACAAGTTTAATTAAGCATGCACACACATGATTCTTTATACTGAGAGACCATTGGTCCACCTTGTTCCAAATTTTCTGATGGGCAATGGCTCTCCAGGATTTCAAACAGGGGTCTGGACCTACCTCAAGATGTTAGGGATTGAACTTGGGACTGCTCTCAGGCCCTTTGCAACCAGCCTCCCCAGTTTCAATTAAGCCCAGTTTCCATTATGGCCAATTCCTTCTTTGGATTCCCCCAGCACTGTAGGGTTGTATTTAACATAGTGTTGAATAAGCAAATCCATCGGCACAGGTTATCTCCTTGTGCAATGGAACTTCACCCCCATCTCCTCCTTTGTGGACCCCCTTAAACTGTTCTGAGGTTTCCCCAAACCCTTTACTGCAGATTAGGATACGGAGGCCTGAGTGGGGGGTAGGAAGCAGAGTGAGGAAATCCCATTGTTCTAGCTGTAATCATTATGCTGACAGAACTGTTTAGCTGAACGCCAACTATGATCTTGAAATTGCAAATGACAACAGAATTGCCAAATCTAAGTGCGGCTTTTATACTAACTTGCTGCGGGACAACATTTGCTGCCTACTGCCCATTTGGTGCCCTCAATGTTGCAAGTCATCTGTACATCCTGCAAAAAAGATTAATTTAATGGTAAATCATTGACATAACTCTTCTTTATATAGTCACCAGGGAACTCATTTTCCCAGGCTCGGCCTCTGAGTTAGATGAAAGAACACATGAGGCAATTGTCTTTGAGAAAGAAACATGAAAGAAACTTTTTCTGTCTTTCTTCCTTGAAGCTTCTTTTTCTGATTATGTTAGCATAAATGTCTTATTTAAGTTTTGGCTGACAAGACGGAACAGGATAAATGCGTTCAAGATGGCTCCTATTGTGCTGGTGCCCCTCTTGCTACTTAATTTGTCACCAGCTAAGAAGGATCCAGATTCACAGGAAGACTTCACGTGCAAGAACTTAGCCTATTCAATTCACAAGGATGGCAGGTCTTTATAACTGTACAGAAAGGTTCTGGGGCTCCTGTGTAAGATACATTCATTTAGCTCACATCTCAATGCAGACTGAATCACTGTTCAAAAATTCGCTTCTCCAAATTTTGTGTTGTAGTACTTCAATTTAAAAAATGCATGCAAATATGTCCATGTTGGGTAAAAATGCACACAAATGCATTTATTCATAGTATTATTTCTTGCACCACATCAATAAAAGGTAAAGGTAAAGGACGCCTGGTTGGTTAAGTCCAGACTCAAAGGCGACTATGGGGTTGCGGTGCTCATCTTGCTTTCCGGCTGAGTGAGCCGGCGTTTGTCCACAGACAGCTTTCCGGGTCATGTGGCCAGCATGACTAAACCACTTCTGGCACAATGGAACACCACAACAGAAACCAGAGCAAATGGAAATGCTGTTTACCTTCCTGTCGCAGCAGTACCTATTTATCTACTTGCACTGGTATGCTTTCAAACTGCTCGGTTGGCAGGAGCTGGGGCAGAGCAACAGGAGCTCACCCCATCGCGGGGATTCGAACCGCCAACCTTCTGATCAGCAAGCCCAAGAGGCTCAGTGGTTTAGACCAGTGTTTCCCAACCTTGTGCCTCCAGATGTTTTGGGACTACAACTCCCATCATCCCTAGCTAGCAAGACCAGTGGTCAGGAATGATGGGAATTGTAGTTCAAAAACAGCTGGAGGCACAAGGTTGGGAAACACTGGTTTAGACCACAGCGCCACCCGCATCCCTTATCACACCAATATTCATATAGAGCTCAAGGCTGCCAACAACCTTAAAAAAAACCAACAAAAACATGGGAAAAAACACATTATGTTAGGGGGGAAATGCTTGCAAAAAACCATATATTTGGAAAATGTGCATACAAAAATCTGTATAGTAAAAGAATGCACACAAAAATGTTTATGCATTTTCATGCAGGCATTTATTCATTTTTTTAAAAAAGAATATCACAAGCAGATGCAGAAATTGGGTTAACTAAGCAAAAATATCATCCATGTTTCCATCCCTGCCTGTGACATTGCTTTTTTTTATCACCCTTATAGAAGGGTGGATGAGCAAGATGATAATTCACTTGTGGAAACAGACATGAAGCTATTCAAATCATGATGGCTTCAGCAGAGCGGGGGTGGGGGTGGGGTTAGTGAATATGTTGTTGATTCTATTTATCAGTCATGCATTTTCCCATGGGCAAATCATTCCCTTCAGATTAGCACAGCAACAGCAGAGTGGAAAACCCATGACATAAAATCCAAACTGCAAAAATAAAATAAAGACAGTGAAGAAATGAATCCTCGAAACACTTCTGCACAAATGCTACGGACTAGCTGCAAATGCATAATTTATTGCATTATTGCTGACCTTTCATAATTCATTAGTGACTTGGCTTTGCTCTGCTTCATTCATAAGGTCAGCAGGAGCCTGTAGAATGTAATCTGAATTTTTTTTTAAAAAAAAATTCTGCCTCGTTGAAATGGCCTTCATGCAACATCAGACTTGAGGGAAAGAGATGATTTTCATAGCAAAAGAAGTTTGGCCGAGCTTTTCATTCCCTTTCTTCATATGCCTATAGAATATTTTTGCAGCTGTCTTGCAACCTGCAAGGTTTGGTAGGAACACAAATAGAATATTGGGAAGTATTCAACTAAACTGTCCCGCCAGCCCAAAAATTATCCCAAGTCTGCTTACCTTGTTAGATGGGTGGCATTGTGGCTGGATCGCAGGACCCATGGTGATCTGTCTGGGGGCTGTAGATTGCCACCCTCTTTGTCAGGGCTTGGCCATGCCGATGGCACTGGGTGGAGTCCTGCCCAGATGGGCGGGCCCCGCTGACCAATCAGTGTTAGTGGGGGCGTGTCCACGGCACTGGCGGAGGACGGGGTGGGGGGGTACGGCTTGCCCCGGGTGTCATCCCTGAGGGGGGTGACATTGCCACACTGGCCCCCTTGGATGCTCGCTGCGGGCAGCGGCATCCCCATGCTCACCACCCCACTCCCATGGACAGCTCGTCCCACCCCTGTGGGCGGATGCACAGCTAGCTCCGCCTCTCGTTCGCGGGTAATTTAAACCACAGAGGGAGACTGTACTCTCGTCCTTCGCTGGATTTCTGTGGCTGTTGTGCAAAAAAGATGATGATGATGATGATTATTATTATTATTATTATTAACCATCTGCAATGGAGGGTTGGGGAAAACACCTAGAGCAGATTTAGGGAGCACGGGAGGGGAGGGGAGGGGGAAAAGTTCCATTGTGCAAGCATAAATCCTTGTGCTGACATCACTATTTACTTAGTGCTACATTGAATACAACCCATTGCTTAAATTATTACTAGTTATACATTTGTCCTAACCTTCTCTCAAGGAACTGAGTGTTGCATGCAAGTTTACAGCTCCCCACGCCTTTGCTTTTTCCTCACTAGTGTGAGGGGATTGAAGTGGGCAGGCAGTGAAGGGCCCAAAGTCACATGGAGACCAGCACAACTCGGGCACTGAATGTAAATCTCAATCCTACATGCTAACCCAGGCTTTGCTAACCTGGGGTCTTCCAGGTGGCTTGGGCTACAACTGCCATCAGCCCCAGGCAGTGCAGCACAAAGTGTGGAGCACCATGCTGTGGAATTCAATGTAGCGCTAAGTGAGGTACATGCATGCTGAATAAGGTCCTCTCATTCAACAGCACTTTGACTCCTCTCCCTCAGCTGTACAGCCTCTAAACCTCTTCTGGGACTTTCCCCAACCCTTCAGAGCAGATTTAGGGGGGGGCAGGAGGAAGATGCAGGGAGGGAAGTCCCGTTGCATGAATGCACCTCATTGCTTAGTTGTACTTCATTGAATCCCATACTATCTGTACACATTTCAGGGAACCCTGGACCAATCAGGGCTCTCATTGTTTAAGAATTAGCCAATCAAGGTTAATACCAGGACTTTTTTTTCAGCCGGAACATGCCAGAACTCAATTCCAGCAACTCTTCGGTGGGCACCATTGCCATTATAGGAGAATGAGGGACGCGTTCACGGTGAATTCTGGCACCTCTTTTTCTAGCAAAATAGCACTGGCTAACACCATTTTTTAAAAGGGAAGGAAAACCTGGCATATCCGCCCTTCTGATGGCGAATACAGTTGGTGTGTAAAGCAGACTGGGATGAGAACAAATGGTAAGTACATAAAAGACTGGCTCCCTGCATAAAAGAGCTTGAGAAGAGAAAATAATTTTTGTTTCAGGAGAAAGTGAGGGAGAGATTCGTCTATTAGCATCTGATGATGGTCAAATTGCTCTGTCTTCTTATGCAAATAAATTCTGCTTAAAAGCCAGCTCATCTTTTTAAAATAATAATAATAATAATAATAATAATAATAATAATAATAATAATAATACTTTTCTGCCTGTTTTTCTTTTCTAGAACAAAAAGAAATCCAAACAAACCAGGACACCCCACCCCTTCAGGAGACACCAGCCCCAAAGTCCCCAAACTGGCAGGACCCCCCCAGGCGCCGCTCAAGGTTAAACTCTTTAAATAGCCAGACTTCTACAGTTTGCTGCTGCGAGGCACATATGTGTGAAGTGTAACGCCCCACACACAGTCTGTGCAGTTTGGCTCCGCTCAGAGTGTTCTGTCAGCATTTCAAAGTTCTTGGAATCCACCTCAGCAGTTCCTGGGCTGCCACATGGGGTGCCTCACAAACAACTTCCAACCGCAACTGTCACTTCGGTCTAAATAAAGAACATTCATCATCATAATCCACCATGAAAACTGGTCAGCATCCCACCTTCCCTGCCCAAATCTAAAATAGTATAATGTCTTAGCTTTCAGGGATCAAGATGGGAGGGAAGGTGGACAAGCAGGAGCCGGCGTTTAGGGAATGTTTTTTTGTGTGTGTGTGCCAAGTATATTATTCATTATTAGCCAGGCAGATAAGTGGCTGGCAGGAGTGGAGAAATTCAGAGAAATGCTTTGCCTTTGCTGTAACGGAATACAGTAATAGCAACATGGTTTGGGCCATGAGGTGTTTCTTTTCCCTTGCCTAGGCAACCAGAGGTGTTCGCATGTTACATTCTGTGTACGCAGTGGCTGAGCTGTATAAATCATCAAGCCTACACCTTTTCACACAAATACTTGTGTAGTACAGGCAGCTTGTAGTTGCATTCAGCCTTTTGGCGGGTGTACCAAGTGATAACTTACATTTTTCTCTGGCTAGCTATAAAAGGACGCTTTTACCAGCAGTGTTATGAAACCCTTTTTTTGTTTGAAATGTATTTTGTTTTCTACATCTGTACAGGACAGGTGGGAAATACATGATAACTATGTCAACAGAGCAGCTTCCCTATACCTGCTCAGCCTTAGGATAGTGATAGGGATGGGAAGATATGCCCATTTTGATTTCTCCCAGCTTCTCATATTTCCAGTCATAAATTCAGTTCTCCACATTCCCACAGCCATTTGTGGTTTGTTTTAAATCTCCATGGAAATCTGCCAGCATTTTGGTGTCACTTTCTCCTGAGAAACACATTTCCCCCCCCCCAAGAAATTTCCTGAAATATGATGCATTCTCCTTTGTTGCTTTCAGTAACAGGTGCATTTTGATGTACACCTTCCCTTAATTAGATACAATTTTCTACACCTTAGTTGGCTGGAGAACTGCATCAGAAGATTTGGGGAAGTGCAAATTTCAAAGGACAGCTATGTTTCAGTTCACGTGTTGGTTCAATCATGTGATTTAAGTAGTTTCTCATTAAAATGCGCAAAAATTTGGATTTCTCCCCCATCCCTAATGGATAACAATATTGCCACGCACTCTGTATGAATAGAACTCACTAACTAAGGCTGGAGTGGGGACTTGCCCTTCCCCATCCTCCTCTCCCTTGACTGGAGAGCCTTCGCTTTATGCATGACCGTGATGTGAAGAGTGCTAAATTGCTAACTTAAGTTATCCTCATTGTATAAGTGTTGGGTTCATTAAGTCTAAACACTTGTGAATGACAGCGAGGTAACTTTTAATAGCTCCACCGTTGCAAACTGGTTCACCTGGTATATAGAATCATAGAATTGTAGAGTTGAAAGGGACCACAAGGGTCATCTAGTACAACTCCCTGCAATGCAGTAATCTTTTGCCCAACCCACAACCCTAAAATCAAGAGTCTCATATATGCTTTTGATTACAGTTTTTCTGCAAACTCCTATCTCCCTAGCAAAAGATCCTGGAATAATGTGTCTCTAAATTGAAACTATTATCAGTACTGTCAGGGGGTTGTTGCGGCTACTCTCGAGTAAAGACGCTCCAGTCCGCGCTGTCTTTAAGAGTTTTATTGTGCATACTATTTACAGTGCAGAGATAGCAGAAAACATGATCGCCTAGTCACTTTCAGAACCTGGCAATGGCTTCTGTCTGCTTCGGGGCCAGCATAAAAGCCTGGGCACCCCGAAACACTGCCCCTTAGCCCTACGTGTGGGAGCGCGCCTCAATTTGGGCGCTGGAAGGAGAGGTCTCACCTCTTGCTGGCTGGGGCAGTGCCTGGGCTACGGCGTCTCTCTGAGCCCCTCATCCGCTGTCCCTCGACCAGAGCCAAGGCTCTGACACGTCTTTGAGCCCTTCCTGCCCGCTTTGTTCCCCAGAGCGTAGCCAGGGCTCGGACGCCTCACTGAGCCCTCCCTCCATTCCACTCCATTCCTCATTCTCTCCTCCTGACTTGCTGCTCGTGCTATCGCTGGGCGAAGTGCTGGTCAGGATGACGGGGGGAGTCCCCCTGACAAGTACATTTACACATTTATCCATATTTAGGTCCCATAAGTTCTCCTCACACCATTAACGGGAGTTGGTATGCCAAAATAAAATAAAATAGCGCCTTCCAATTTTCATGTGTCATGTTCTTCCAGTGAGATGGTGTTTGTGTAACACTCTTTTTTCTTTGCATAACCCACCCTTATGTAGACTAATGCTAACTGCAGTGGTGGTGCAGAAAGTGAATAGGGATTTGGAAATGTAACCCTCCATGAGCATCGCCATACTAGAAAGTCAAAAAGAGACATTTTGCTTCCGGCCATAAATGTGATTTTGATGGTTGTACACAGCATTTGTTAGGTGTAATGAGAGCACAAATTAGCCTGTGGGCGTTGTCAGATCCTTCAAAGGTTTTAAGTCAAATTCTTCAGAGATTTGAAGGCATATAGGGCTTAAAAGCAAACTGTACATCAGGAGCAGGACACAAATTGACTCTGCTCTAATCAGCTTATCCTTCCCTCCCACTTTGCTGTGCTTCACTCAGAGTTAGCCATATGTTCAGTGGTGCCATTAATTTAGCAATAACATTATTTACCAAGGCAAGTGCTGGTACTTGCATTTACCTGCGTAATCATGCATACAGTTCTGAACAGCGTACAGTAGCTTTGTTCCAGGAATCACTGAAGCAAATAATAGAGATCCAATGACTCTTAGCCTCCAGCTTTGGGGAGTGTTATGGTAAGCCATTTTCCTGCTCTAGGTTAGCTGTGAGCACACAGCACTGGCAGAATAGTTACCACCACCATTGGCCATTCACTGACTACCATTGGTGAAGAAATGTACTTATTTATGTTTCATAAGTTTATATACCACTCTTCAGCAAATATGATCAGGCAGTTACCAACAAAAGATATAGAGTCATTAGTCACTGAAAAAGAATGGCTCAGCAGGGAATACAGGGGCGGGGCGGGGAAGAATCCCCAAATTCATATTAAAATCTCATTAGATGTTAGGTAAAGGTAAAGGGACCCCTGACCATTAGGTCCAGTCGTGACCAACTCTGGGATTGCACGCTCATCTCGCATTATTGGCCGAGGGAGCCGGCGTACAGCTTCCAGGTCATGTCAGCATGACAAAGCCACTTCTGGCAAACCAGAGCAGCACACGGAAATGTCGTTTACCTTCCCGCTGGAGCGGTACCTGTTTTTCTACTTGCATTTTGACGTGCTTTCGAACTGCTAGGGTGGCAGGAGCAGGGATCAAGCAACGGGAGCTCTCCCCGTCGCGGGGATTCGAACCGCCAACCTTCTGATCGGCAAGCCCTAGGCTCTGTGGTTTAACATTAGATGTTAAAAACTGAAAAAATTAAAAAGGGGTTTTGCCCAATAAGACATCAATATGGATTCCAAGCAAGCCTCTCGAGGAGGAATGTTCCATAGATGGGGTGCCACCCCAGAGAAGGCCATGTTGTTTCCACCCATGTGGAGTGACACATTGGCATGAGGGTCCTTAATTATTTAGTGGACAGAATGCCACTGCCATTTAAATGGCCAGATTTTACCATCTAGATTCTGATGCTGAAGACCCTTTATGTTAACATAAATGTAGGTTCTCGGCACAAAGACACGGACGCAGTAGAAAACCGGAAGCTTTATCCTATTCTGCTTCAGAAGTAGCAAGGAGTCAAAGAGAATTTTGATCAGTTCTTCGAGCATATCCACTTTCCTTTCTTCCTGGGATCATGCAAGCAAGGGGCTCCAACCTCTTTTGAACCTGTGGATGCATTGGAATTCTGGGAAAGTTTTGTGGGCACAGTCACAAAACGGCAGGTGTGGATCTACTATGAAACTAATGAATCTTCAGCTTCAGGGCTGCTAATCCCAGAGGGGGCCCCAGAAGCGACTTAATTCATGCATGTATATATCATGCCCCTAATTTTCACCCACCCACCCATAACTTGAAAACTACAAAGAATAGGAACTATTTATTCACACCAGTTGCTTTAACATGTGAGGTAATCCAGTACAGCAATTGTAATCAAAACCTGAGATGCAGTAGTTAATTAAAAAATAAAATAAAATGTGGTGATCTGCCGTGGAACAACCCCACTGAAGAAGATAACAGTGGTTACCCGGAGCTCATTGCTGGTTGTGTAGGGGCCCCATAACAGTTCAAGCTTCAGGGCCCCCAAAATATGAGTCTGCCACTGGGGTATGGCCACTCACAATATGTACTACTGCAGTAGCATTTACTACTTCAATTTAAATAAAAACACCCCACAGAAGGCAAACTGGCCTCTGGGCCAAGAAACGGTACAAAACAGAGGTTTGATCTGAGCCCAAAATACAAACCCTCTCCTTTGAATCAACTCCTTTCTGTTCCAATATAGTAAGAGGCCATCTAAGAGTGATTTGTAAACCACTCACATTTCAGGTATGCGTACCATGTGCACTAGATAAAGGTCTTCAGAAGCACCCAGTACTGTTTTCCCCTTGTTTATGTGATCACAGACCAAGGCAAAATAAATATCTCTGTGATATATTTTCAGGCAGTGTTGGAACTTCTGCTTCTTTCATTCAAGACTTTGTTGTATCCACTCTTAGTGGTAATCCACAAAGATTCACATACTTTGTTTGCGTTTATGAAAGCAGATGCCTCATTTCTTGTTGAAATATTTAATGTGATTTTAAAAAAAAAACTGTCCAAGAGCTGAGCAGGAGGCTTAAGCTGCAAAACCGCAAGCTTCTCTTAAATAAAAATGTGCATTTTTAAATATCCATCATCATTTCCCACAGTAGTGAACTACTGAGTAATTAAATGTTTAGAAGTTAATTGTATGGGATAGTTATGCGTTGTGCTACGAAACAGGAAATTAATGATTCAAAACATATGTTCCTGCATCTTATCTGCTGTGTGAACTGCAGGCACTTCCTTAAGAAAGCTTTCACATTTGGAAAAATTAATTTGAAATGTGCAGCTTTTACTGCTTTATCGGTTGCTCACAGGAAAGTATGAAGAAAACATGCATTTGCTCAATACAGGAACAGAGATTAGCAAGCTCCCCCAGGCTCAGATTGGATTGGTTTAGAATAAACTGTGCCATTTCCTTATAACTAAATTAAATGGGGAAATGCCTTTCTTATTTCAAGTTCAGTTGACCTATTCCACCCCACACATGTGAGCATCCAAGCTCGCCCCAACATCCCCACACAAGCCTCCTTCGCATCTTTCATTCATGATACACCAATCTCTGTTTTCCTTTGCATGGTTATTTTGGATAGTTTAAGGATATATATGTCTGGGTATTTTAAAATTTTATTTACTCTTTGCGAAAAAAAATTTTTGGGGATCAATAAAAGTTACTTTTAAAATTGCACAATACCAACAGAGCATTTGTGGGGAGCTTTTGGCCCTACAAATGTTGCTGAACATTATTAACACCTGCAATAAAGAATAAGACCTATTCAGTGCTCTCTTTTTTTCTCATTTTCCTAATCATATTGAAATACTGCCCCTCAATGAGACCAAACTTAGATTCACAAAATGTTTAGGGGTATGCGTACCCCTGCGTACCCCCAGAAAAATAAACACTGGTCCTATTTATATGGTGCTTCTTGTCCACATAGAAACTCCAGGGAGCTTTTGATCCCAGCCCTTGTGCTTAAATTATTGTTTAAAAGAAGCCCAGAATACCGTACCCAGACTCTTAATGGGATTCAGTCCTCCTTGTGTAAACCACTGACTTCTGAGTAATCCTGAAGGAAATAAATGAAGCTCTTCTTTGTGGGAATGCTCAGCATTTAGAATTGTGCAAATTAGTATTCCCTATAAATGCTGAGGAGAAACAGTCTGCTAGGTACACTGTAAAACTTCACAAAGCAGTCTCTTGTCCTAGGGTAATTATTTTAAAAGATTAACTGCAGCTGAAGTTCCTGAAACATTGACTGATTGATTATTTGCGAGTTGAGGAGGTAATGAACTTGACAAATTTGTATGCGCTCGGCAAGCAAGCTGGAAACAACGCTGGGACTAGTTTATTGACCTGGATTCTTTAGGCTCTGTTTGGCTATGCAGAGTGTCCACATGAAGGCAGCTGCGAGAGAAAAAGCAATTTGAAAAAAATAAAATCAAACAAAAGAAAAGAAAAGTGTGGTCTGGGCAAAACTGAACACTCCTGCTTCAGTTAATGGGCATTTTACAGCACAAGCTTTTAAAAATTTTGTAGGGGGAGGGAAGGTGAGGAAGCAGGGAACATGATAGAGGTGAATAACATTATGGACTGAATGGAGAATACTAGAACTCAAGGCCGTCCAATGAAAAAGCTGAATGTCGGAAGATACAGGGCAGAGGCAATACTTCTTCACACAGTGCATAGTTATACTACGGAATCCACTTGCACAAGTTTTAGCGATGGCCACATTTTTAAATGGCTTTAAAAGAGAATTTGACAAATTCATGAAGAATGAGACTTTCATTGGCTACTGGCCATTATGACTATGTTCTGCCTGCGCTTTTGAAGGCAGCATATTTCTGAATGCCAGTTGCTGAAGATCACAAGTGGGAAGGATGCTGTTTTGCTTAGGTCCTGTCTGTAGGCTTCTCATAGGAGTCTGGTGGGTCACAATGAGAACAGGATACTGAACTAGATGGGCCTTTGGCCTGATCCTGCAGGGCTCATCTTAGGTTCTTATGATAAAGAGGTAGTCTGGGTGTGGGATTGTAGCCGCATTTAATCAAATATAATTATACAATCCAAGGCCGTCATTGCTCCAGATGTCCTCAGATTCCAAAATGAAGGTTGATTACAGGAATCAGTGTTATCATTAGCTTTATTTATTTCTTAAAATACTATTGAGACTCAAATAAGCCTTGCAAATAACTCAAAAACAACAACAGAGTCGCCAGGCCTGCAATAGAGAAGGAATGAATGCTACAGGTATTATGAAACAATCTTTCCCATAGCTCTAGTTACAGGTAGGTAGCCGTGTTGGTCTGAGTCGAAGCAAAATAGAAAAAAATTCATTCAGTAGCACCTTAAAGACCAACTAAGTTTTTATTTTGGTATGAGCTTTTGTGTGCATGCACACTTCTTCAGATACGAAGTGCTACTGAAGGAATTTTTTGTCTATTTCCCATAGCTGTCAAGTTTACCCTTTTCTCGCGAGGAATCCTATTCAGCATAAGGGAATTTCCCTTAAAAAGGGGGAGAACTTGACAGCTAGGATCAGTTCCCAAGAAACAAGTGTGTTACACAAGCATATCTGAACCGGATTTTATTTCCTTTTTAAAAAGCTTGCAAGGAAAAATCTGGTGCCCCTAAAAATAGTCCAGCTTCTCCCAGCCACGCCATATATAGGAGGCTCACTACAGCCCCCACCTCCTGCTTCAGCACAGCTTCTGTGCATTTACCTGCAGTGCCAGAAGGCATCTCACAAGCACACTGAAGAAAGTTCACCCGCTGAATTTCTGCTTGACATGTTGGTTTAAGGATGGGAGAGAGTCCTGTTCAGTTAAAAAGACTGATAAACTAATTGGGAATGAGAAGACCCGGGTTTTAGGAGGCTTGCTCAAGGCTCTGCAGCACTGGATTAAATTTTGAGCATGAATTTTTTTCACCTCCTGTCCATTGCACTCTGACACACCCAATGGGGCACTCAAGGCAGGATTTGGGGGCAGAGGTCTGGGGCCCCAATTAATAGAATGAGCAGGGGGCCCTGCACCAACCGTTAAAGGTAAAAAGGTAAAGGACCCCTGGACGGTTATGTCCAGTCAAAGGCGACTATGGGGTTATGATGATTCTGGCCAAGGGAGCTGGCATTTGTCCACAGACAGCTTTCTGGGCCATGTGCTCAGCATGACTAAACCACTACTGGCACAATGGAACACTGTGATGGAAGCCAGAGCGCACAGAAATGCTGTTTACCTTCCCGCCACAGTGGTACCTATTTATCTACTTGCACTGGCATGCTTTTGAACTGCTAGGTTGGTAGGAACTGGGACAGAGCAATGGGAGCTCACTCCATTGCAGGGATTCTAACTGCCAACCTTCTGATCGGCAAGCCCAAGAGGCTCAGTGGTTTAGACCACAGCATCACACCAGCCCTTACTGCGGGGTGAGCCAGTGCTGCTGTTTTTGGGGAACCTCCTGCTCCTTTTGCTGGTGTAAATATGGATTATGATCTAAATAGCCCTCTTCCCCAGACCTTTGTGCATGGTGTAATGGTTAGAGGTTTGAACTAGGAACTGGGAGATTAAAGTTCAAATCCCCACTCAGCCATGAAGCTCACAGAATGACTTTGGGCTTATCACTGTCTCTTTGCTTAAGTTACCTCACAGAGTTATTGTAAGGATAAAATGGTGAGTGGGGACAACCATAATCTCCTTGAAGGAAACGTAATAATAAGCATAAGGTCCAGGAGGCATATAGAACCATTAGGTTCTGGACATAGCACTGGACATACCAAACTGAATTTCATTCTTTTCCACTTAGGGGTATTGGACTATCACCAAAACCCAGAAAGAACGAGAGAGAAAAAGTCATTTAAATGACAAATGGTTATGTCTTCACTCCACCCCATTCAGATAATCAACTTGGTGTGTGTGCAGATGTCAATATAAGCCCCTTAATGAGCCGCACAGTGAGAGCTACACCCACAGAAATGAATCCTAGGAGCTTTTTCCAGCACACAGGCCTGCTGCATCCGTGACTCTTAAACAACAGGCAAAAGTAGGGCAGAGGCTTGAGCAAATACAGAGCTGAAAATGATCTGCTTTGGTCTGCTGCCTTGAAAATGGTTTTCTTGATGAAACTCACGAGTCCACTCGAAACGGAGACGCAGATGGATGAGCAAGGCCTATGATAAACCTGCTGCATGAGTTTATAGTTAATTGCCCATCATCTTTTTTTGTCTTCTCATAAAACATTTCACGCCCACCTTGCACAGTAAAGGTAACATAAGTGTCATAAACCATTTGTCTCCTGTGCTTGCTTTCTGCATTGTTCGATTGGTCTTAGTCTTGAGGTGCTGGTGAGACAAGACAAATTGTACAGCTCCTCTGTAGACTGGGATTTCTGCATCTCCTTTCAAACAATTCCCGGCCCTAACCTAATGAGGAAGAGCATCTTTCAGGGCCATTTACATAGCAATATCTTCATTGTGCCTAAAAACTCCCCTTTAGCATCCCAGTAAGGTCTCTACTGACTAATAGGCACAAAGATTCCAGCAAAGTCAGAAATGTTCCCCGCCCCTTTTCTCCCCCAAACGCATTTGTCTCCTACAATTTTTTAAAAACGGAGAAAAAGCTTGGTGTGATTCTTAAAAGCTTTTCAGTGTTGGGTCATCTGAATATGAAGCAGCAGGGGCTGAAGTCAGTTTCTCTTTGAACTGCAATAAGAAGCATTCAAACAGTTTTGTCACTGAGGAGAGCTCAGGGGCATTCTTGGGGCAGCTATTCCCATCTGGCTCTATTTAATAGGGAACACTACCACTGTTGCTGCTTCTTCACGCAGCTTCCCCCCCACTTGAAGTGGCAGGGAAACTCCTCCTCCTGTGACTATTGTGTAGCATCAAGCCCAGGTAGAGAACCTCAGGGCCCAGGAGCCAAACATGTCCTCCCAGGCCTCTCTATATAGCCAATCTACTGCAAAGGGACCCCCAAGGCCATCTAGTTCAACTCCCATGGGGCTTGAACCCACGACCCTGAGGTTATGAGTCTTGTGCTTTACTGACTGAGCGATCTCCGCAGGCCACACTCCTCCCCACCCACACCCTTTCTCCTCAGGGCACACTTCATACCAGCCCTACTGTCCTGGAGTGTTTTTGCCTGGCTGGAAGTTGTCTTTTGAATCTGATGGCTCTTGCTTACCTGGGTGGAGGATAGACAGGAGAGGGTGAGTGTGTAATAACTAACCCGCACTCTGTTAAGCCGGCAGTAGAAGTCACAGATAACCACTGTAGGCTCAAAGTTACCAAGCTGGTAGATAGACATTTGGTTTCTGCTGGAACAGACAGAAGAAGACAACAGTCCTTACTTTCATTGGAGTTATGTGATCCCCAGGCCAAGCGGATAAGTAACTATACAACCTGAAGGCAACCCTGTATAGGGGAACTTTTTTAATGTTTAATGTTTTATTATGTTTTTATATATGATTAGAAGATGCCCAGTATGGCTGGAGCAACCCAGTCAGATGGGTGGGGTATAAATAATAAAATGATGATGATGATGAAATAGGATGTCCCTATTTTCATTGGAGAAATGTTGGAGGGTAGGCTAGACAAGGCCACTTGTGCTTCTTAGGCTTACACCCAACCCCTAAGAGAACTGGTGCATTTGGGCATCATCATCTTAGGGCCATGCACAGGATTCAGCTGATTGGGGGGAGGCGGATCTGGGCTTCAAATTACCTTGGATATTAGGGTGTGGAGAGCCAGAGACAGGAAGGAGAGGCAGGCATCGAGCGGGAAGAAGGTAGGAATGGGAAGAAGGAGGGGAAAGGTCAGGGGGGAAACAAACAAACAAAAAGCCCATCCATCACTTAACAAAAGAGCTGGAAACAGTGGACTATTTTTTTATTTCAAGATGGGCATAACAAATATCCCCTCTGAAATTGCATGTGTCTAATATTCAGAGATCACCAGTTGAGAAGGTAGCACAGCCAATGAGTCTTTAAGGCCAAACTACACATTATATTAAACACATGCTTAACATTGTCACTTTCATTTTGCTCTTTGGGCCATTTTCCAATAAGGAAAGTGACGGGGAAAGCACTGGAAAGGGTCTAATCATTCCGAAACAAATCGAGATGAATGCTCAATCCATAGCCGATGTCCTATAATCTCCCCACAAGCAAGTAAAAAATGAACACTCAATAAACAGGTTGTCTGGAAGTGACCAATGGCATTTTTAAAGGCAATTTTGTTTGGACACGGAGACATCTAGCAACCCAGGAGTTAACTGCCCCCACCTATTGTCACTGGAGCAGCCAAACAAACCACCTGGGCTGGTATAAATCCCAGCACCACTTTGAAGCAATTGTGAAGAAAGATGGATCTGAAGACTGCAATTTGGAAACTGCTAGCTCCTGGCTGAGCAGCCTATTGTAAAGGGAGAATGCTTCCAGAGTTACAGCACTTTGCTTCTTTTGTGTTCCCTCGCCTGCCTTAAAATATTTTCTTCCTCGACCAGCTGTTGTCACCATTTATAAAATTAGCATTGATTTTCCTCTTCCATTTCCTCATTTCAAAGAACTCTTAAAAACCTCTTTACTCCACACCTTCCTTCTACATCCACCCACCCTGAGCACCGCTGTGCCGTTTATCAGCCGGTCATTTAAAAAAGGGCCAAGAGGACCGAGCTAAAATGTTTAGCAGTGTCAGGGTTTCCCTAGCAAAAGAACTCAGTGGAAGCAATCAGACACACTTGCTGAAAATGAACAAAGTGAGCCTAATGGGCAGATAAAAGAGTTAGAAGGTATTTCCCAAGTGTGCCTTACAGAACATGGTCTTGATTTCCAGCATTTAAATCTCTGACAAAAAGCTGCTTGCTACACGTTTTAGTGCATCAGTTCATTTGCCACTGGCAGGGGATCCTTTTAAAAGAGCAATAATAAAAGGAGAAAGGGGGGGGGGAATGGCTCCTATGCTAACACCCCCCCACTCTCCATCCCCAAATCAGGCCTCCTATGCCTTTGGCAATTTGAAGACAAGCAAAAGTTCAACAGGTGGAATGGAGGTGCACCAGTGCAAGATAAATGAACATATAAAACCCTTCATTCATCAGATATGTGCCTATTGTGGTGTTCTTAACAGCACAGGAGCCCTGCGAGAAAAAAGCTGCATCAAACTGCAATAATAATCATATAATAATTATACTGTACAGTATTACCCATATCCCACTCATCTGTCCGGGTTGCCCCAGCCACTCTGAGTGGCTTCCAACAAATGAAGACATCAAACACAGTAAAACAGCAAACATTAAAACAATTCCCTATACTGTGCTGCCTTCAGATATCTTCTAAAAGAGGGCAGTGAGGGGCGACTGCCATTGACTTGTGACGGAAGCCGGAAACTTCAGGTGTCTTCTAAAAGTCAGATAGTTATTTATTTCCTTGACATCTGATGGGAGGACATTCCACAGGGAGAGCACCACTGCCTGGTTTCCTGTAACTTCACTTCTGCAATGAGGGAACTGCCAGAAGGCCCTTGGAGCTGGATCTCCATGTCTGGGCTGAATGATGGGGCTGAAAATGCTCCTTCAGGTATGCAGGGCCTGTTAGAAATTTCCATTCCACCTTTAGTTACAGACATGGAATTGTTACATGTCACATGTCTGTTTACACTCCAGCACTGTTTGCTGGTGTAAGCGGAACTTCCACTGGGTTGTTTTGCTTTTGCTTTTCACTCTCTCTCAGAAGAGACGGCAAGGAGAGAAAAGACATATTTTTTTGTTCTGATTTATGATTAATAAATCCATAGTTCCTAGTATGTCTCCACAAGCTTCAAACCTCTTTTGTTGTGCAGTTTTGCTCTGCTGAGTAAAGTGCGCCCATGTCCGCAGACTTGGGTCACTGATTTGTCGCACCAGAGGTCTAGGGATCTTCCAGCATGGGGGCTGGAAGGAGAGATCCAGCTGGGGGCTAGCCAGTTGGCCGTTCGACCCCTGGATGCTGACAGGGCCAACACTTTGAATTGTGCTCAGCAATGGGAGCCAATGTAGATCTTTTAGGACTAGTGTTATATGGTCCAAGAGACCACTCCCAGTCACCAGTCTGGCAATCGCATTCTGGATTAGTTGTAGTTTTTGAGTCACCTTCAAAGGTAGCCCCACGTAGAGCACATTGCAGTAGTACAAGCAGGAGAAAACCAAAGCATGTCCCACTCTGGCGCAACAGGTAGGGTCTCAGTTGGCAGACCAGATGGAGCTGGTAGACAGCTGCTCTGGACACAAAATTGACTTATAACTCCATGGACAGCTGCAAGTCCAAAATGATTCCCAGGCTGTGCATCTGTTCCTTAGGGGCACAGTAACCCAATCACGGCCAGGGAACTCCACACACCTGCCTGCTCTCTGTCGCCTAGAAACTTCTGTCTTGTCAGGATTCAATCTCAGTCTGTTGACCTGTGTCTAATAATTCTCATGATCAGGGGCCTAGCAAGGGGGGTGATGGCGGCGGGGTGCCCCAGGTGCAAGCCTGAGAGGTGACAGTCGGTGTGCCCCTCCCCGCCACCTCGCCTCCGCCCACGCGTGCCGTACGGACATACGCGGTCCGGCGTACGCTGTCCTTGCAGCCTGGGCTGCCACTCTCTAGCGGCACCCCTTTACAGGCCGCTGTGCACGAGGGGCGGCAGCCCTTGGGGCCACCGTGCACCAGTGGCACCCCACACAGACTGCGCATGCGCAGCACCCTGCACATGCACACTCCATACGTACAGACTGTGCATGTGCCGCGCACCTGTGTGGGATGCTCCACGTGCGCAGTCCGTATCGGGTGCTGCACAGATGCCGCCTGAGGTACCAGCTGGGCTAGGAACACCCCTGCTCATGATGAAACAAAAGCCACCTATGATATTTGCATATTATCACCAAAGGAATGATCAGACATTACACTGAACTCACATGGAAGAGAAGGACCATGCTTTCATGCATTTTCTGGACCTATCACAGATGTCCTGTGCATGTTTCAGCATAACATTATATACACAGTGCATCACTCACAATGGCACATGCAGCAATGTTTTGTTCAGTTAGGAAGCTGACATGAACTTCTGTGCATGACATTGCAACATGGAAATTTATGAAATGGAATCCACTACAGTGGTACCTCTACTTATGAATGTTTCTACTTACGAATGTTTCTACTTACGAATGGAGCTCCGCCCGCCATCTTGGATGCAGTTTAGATAGGATTTTTTCTACTTACGAATTTTTAGATAGGGTTCCTTCGACTTACGAATTTGTTCTCCCAATGCATTCCTATGGCTTACAATTTTTTTCTACTTACAAATGTGTGTTCGGGACGCATTAAATTCGTAAGTAGAGGTACCACTGTATATTGATGCAAATCAGGAGATGGGATTTTTTCCCACTACAATTATAGCGTGGATTTAAATAGGCTTTATAACTGTATCAATACCCGAAGGGGAGGCTTTCTTTAATCTCTTTCAAAAGGCTGCCACCATATGGGGAAATTGCTTTAATGCAAGTAGGCTTTCCCTCACTGTCACTGAAAGTTTGGATAGGGGGTGGGGTGGGAGGGAGGAATGTCTCCTTGGAAATTGTCGTCTTGTCTTAATATTGCTCTGGATGCTGGACAAGCCACATCAGCCACCCTGGGCCAAGAAAATTAATGAGTGGTTGATGTCAACTGATTGCAAATGAATGTGTCTTTATGGTATATGATTGTTCAAATATGTTTCTTGATACAGAAGCCTTTCTGCAATGTTTGGAATGCTGTGGGTGGGTATGGAAAGCCATCAGAAGATTGAGGAAGGTTGCAAAAATTTTCTGTACTGTGCGCGCGCACACACACACACACACACACACACACACACACACACCACGTGCATTTTAGTGGTGGGTCTGGTAGGCATCTGCATGTGTCTGCCAAAAGAAACAAAGGAGAAATTGCAGGTAGAGGCAAAAAGAGGGTGCTGGAAGAAAGTTAACTGAAGCCTATAAGGCGCCTTTGGTTACCACTCTGGAGATCTGAGGTGGGGCAGTGCATTTTCTGCTTGTAGAAATGCTACAATGTTTGTCTCTCCACTTATGCTCAATTTGCATAATTGAACACTAACTCACATATTACAAAAACATGGCGACATCTCCAATGATCTCTCCTCCAGAGGAAATCAAAAGTGAGTAAGCACGGCCAGCTGGAATGTCTTACTGCTCAGGGAAGCGGGGAACACGTGACATTATCTAGGTAATTTCTGAAAGGAAACTCCATATGAGCTTGTTGGTTACAGTGACGCTACTGTGCAAAATCCAACTGCACCACGCTGCTGAAGATAGCCAAATAGTTCTTCAGGGTGAAATACACAGTGCTACAATTGATAGTGTGCGCTCTCGCTCTCTCTTTCTCTCCACACACACATAGATGATAGATAGATGGTAGGTGGGTAGGTAGGTAGGTAGAGATAGATGATAGATAGATAGATAGATAGATAGATAGATAGATAGATAGATAGATAGATAGATAGATAGATAGATGATAAAGGTAAAGGGACCCCTGACCATTAGGTCCAGTTGTGACCGACTCTGGGGTTGTGGCGCTCATCTCGCGTTATTGGCCGAGGGAGCCGGCGTACAACTTCCAGGTCATGTGGCCAGCATGACAAAGCCACTTCTGGCACACCAGAGCAGAGCACGGAAATGCTGTTTACCTTCCCGCCGGAGCGGTACCTATTTATCTACTTGCACTTTGATGTGCTTTCGAACTGCTAGGTTGGCAGGAGCTGGAGGTCCAGAATACCTTAAGTCCTACCTCCTTAGTATCTTCCAGCCTTCTGCATAGACCAGAAGGAGAAGCCCTTCTCTCTGTCTCACCTTTAGTGCTAGACTGCCAGGGGCCATGATGAGTTTTCCTGATGGTTTGCCTTGCCCACTGAATAATTGGGTGTCATAAGCATGGTGCTCGTACCTCCTATGGTGCCTCGGAAGACTCATGGTGGTATTCATCTAAACTTTACTCAGAACAGACCCACTGAAATCAATGGCCATGACAAAATTAGGCTCAATAGTAAAACTTAGTTGAATATCAGTAAAAGTCAGTAAATATCCTCTCATACATCCACAATACACGAAAGACTGTTTGCTCTTCCTGTCCAGTTACTGTTTGTATCAGATCAGCCTCTCCTGCAGTGACCCCCCCAGTCCTTTAAAGATGCTCACATAAGCAAGGATTGGATGGACACTCCCTTCTGCCACTGTCAGAGCAAGAATCAAGGCATTTGGGAGGAGGGGGCAGTTGAAGCCTGTAAGTGCTTGGAGTAGGCAGTGGAAAGTAGAAATAAGGGTTTCATAATTTAAGGCAACCACCAATATTCTTATTCATACTGGATAACATTGCTATGCAGGAGGGCGCAGTTCTTCCCCAGCTCAAATTGATATCTAAAGTAGAGAAGAACCGCCAAAGGTATTACACCCAGTTTAGATAACAAGCGCACATTACGAGCGTATGAAATTAATATTCTGAACTGAATCATTGTGGGTGTTGGAAGCACTGCTAATTCTGCCTTCAGTTTTGCAGAATTACAACTAGTTTCCGACTTTGAAAACAGTGATTTACCAAGCACAAAAACTGCATATACAAGGGGTTCTTCAGCATTAAGATGGGTTTTTTGATCTAGGGTAACTTTCTGGTTTGAAACAAACCAATCAGCAGCACTGGTTTAAGTGTTGCAAATTAACAACAAGCAGTTTAACATGCAGGTGAAACATAGAGAGGAAACTAAGAAGTGTCCATTGAATTCTGATTAACGCAATTAGTCATATCTGCACACATTTGGATAAAGTTGCCTGTGAGGAAGAATGTTAAAGGCTAAGGTAAATAAAGAGTGCGATGAATTTGCAATATGTCAAGGTCAAGGTTTAGTCTAAAGGACTCATAATTAACAGGCAAAGAAAGGAGGAATGAATCCCTCAAACCAAATACAAACTAAGGGAGAGAGAAAGTCTAGCATTTGGGACAGAGCAAATTATTATTATTTAAAAATTTTGCAACATGTTTTGAAAACCACCTTTCTTTGGGAAAAACATTATTCATGTATCTGATACCAGTTAAAGCAATGAACTCATTTACATGCCAACAAATCCTGCCCCAACATCCCAGTATATTCTGCTTTCACTTTAGACCAAGCATCCCCAAACTTTGGCCCTCCAGATGTTTTGGACTACAGTTCCCATCTTCCCCAACCACTGGTCTGTTAGCTAGGGATCATGGGAGTTGTAGGCCAAAACATCTGGAGGGCCGCAGTTTGGGGATGCCTGCTTTAGACCTTCTCGTATTGCAGGGAGGGGAAACTTCTTTACGCCTGGGGGCTGCCTTCACTTATGGAAAACTTTAGAGAAGCTACATGCCAGTAGTAAGTGGGGCCAGAAGCAGAAGTGGGTGAAACAATTGTTGTACGTGTTACCGTTTAACCGAAGGTTAGTTTCTATTCACATACCTCTCTCTCTGCTTTCTATCCAGGCGAGCAAGGGGCATCACCAGAGTTCAAGGAGACGTTCTAGCCAGGCAAAAGCCATTCCAGGTGTGAACAAGGGCCAGTGAGGGGTGAGGACCAAAGAGAGCCTGGAAGACCACATTCAGAAGGAAGTCTGGAAGGGTATTCTAAGGACATTTGGGCAAAGGCCCTTAAATTCCTGTCCACATCTGGAAACCCATCCTGTTAAGTCAGGGTACCCAGGATTTTCCTCCCCACGTCTAGCATGCAGCCAGCATGTGCCCTACCCTGTGCCCTACCCTCTTTCATCCCACATGCATCCAGGCGAATGCCTGAACTGGGCTGGTTTCTAGTCCAAATAAGCTCGGTCTGGAAACCATTTATAAATAGCTCATGAGGACCTTTGTTTGCCAGTCATAGAAAACAATGCAATGAGTCTTCATCATAAAAAAACCAGCAATACTCTCAAAGGACTCATTCCCTGTCTACTTTATTACAGAGAAATTTCAGGAACAGACTGGAAAGAGAAGTTTCTGAATTGAAACTCATTGCTAAGCTTAAAACCATGGAGCCACCAGGGATGAATAGAGACATCGGAATCTTATCTCATTATGCATGATCAAGCTTTCTTTAGCGCCTCAACCCTTGCTTTTCCCCCCAGGACTAATTGCAGTAATCAGCAGTCGTTAACAGCCATCTCAGGTTTACCACTCCCATCAGCCCATCACCCATTCCCACCCACCCCCACTGACACTTCTGTTTCTAGTGTATCTGAAGAAGTGTGCATGCACACGAAAGCTCATACCAAAATAAAAACATAGTTGGTCTTTAAGGTGCTACTGAAGGAATTTTTTTCTATTTTGCTTTGACTCAGACCAACACGGCTACCTACCTGTAACCTGTCTACTTTAGACAGTATTAAGGGAGGATTAGACACATCGATGGGGGATAAATCAAACACTGGCTTCTAGTGATGATAAATATATGCTTCCTCCAAGTTCATATGCAGTATTTCCACATGCCAACAGGAGAAGGGATGTCCACAATGTCCTGCTTGTGAGCTTCTCAAACGATTTGGTAGTTCACTGGGGCAAACAGGATGCTGAAATAGATAGAAGACTGGCCTGATCCAGCAGACATCTTCTTAGGTTCTTCTCAAGCCCACTTCCCTCATGACAGAGATATAGCAAAGCACTCAGCATTTCTTCCTTTCTTCGGTGCTGACTATTGTTTTCTCCCAGAAGAAAAAGAAGAAAGTTTATTCTCTCAAGCTTTGTCATTCCTATTTCTCGATGGGTCACCAGCAAATTGATGCTTTAATTGTGCTATTGATTTGTGCCATTAGCTTAAACACTGATGGATGTGAAAGGAAAACAACACTAAGTGAGGCTGTTCAACAAAGCTGCTTCCCAGCACATTACCATAAAGCAATGGTGGCAAACATGTCTTCAATGTGAGCTTTTGTTTGAATGGAATAGGCCACAAGGGGTACCGTAAAGAAATATGAATAAATCAAATCCACCCTATTATGAGCAAACAAAATAGAGCCTGTGACTAGATGAGCAAATATTTTTTTCCTGTAAATGTAGCAAGATTTTTTTAAAAGGTTATTTGGGAAATTCATGCACCGTGTCTCGTTTACCTTGACAGGGGGAACATTTAATGGCATTTTCTCATTGTGCTGCACAGGATGAGTAAACTCTAATTGTGGATGATGCAGTGTGGCAAAACAGCAATGTTATGTGCAATGCTCACTTGGCACCTGAACTGTTCAGTTACCTACATAGCTGTCATATGGTGACATATGAATCAGCTTTCAAAGTTGGGCTTTGATTTGGGCACGGAACTGAAAACACAGTGGGAAAATAGCATTGGGGGGGGGAACTGCCATCAATATTTTCATCTCCTTACTGCAGGGGTGTCAAACTCAAATTCATTGGGGGCCGCATCAGCAGTTTGGTCACCCTCAAAGGGCCGGTTGTATCTGTAGGACTATGTGTCCACTCTTTATTATCATAAATTATTGTCACTGCATTCAATTATTACTGTTTTTTGTAATAATGTAAGTAATAACTAGCTCTGAAAGAAGAAACATAGTCAGAATAATGGCAGATAGATATTCAAATGTACAATTATTGTACAATTTATTGAGAAATGATTTTTGGTAACTGCACTGGGTGGTGGAGGCTCGCTAGGGTTTCATGCAGGACCTTTGCAGAGCTACTAGTACCTGGAGATGCTGGGATCCTTCTGCATGCAGGACAGATGTTCTGCCAGTGACCCACCACCCTTCACCAAAGGGACTAGCTGAGGTTGACTCACTGAAGCTGCTCTCCTGGTTCCAGGGTTTAAGGGCCAGAAGTATAAAGCAGCATCCTATGTTTCTGAGGAGAGGGAGAGGGAGAGGGAGAGGGAGAGGGAGAGGGAGGGAGGGAGGAAGGAAGGAAGGAAGGAAGGAAGGAAGGAAGGAAGGAAGGAAGGAAGGAAGGAAGGAAGGAAGGAAGGAAGGAAGGAAGGAAGGAAAGAGGGAGTGGGAGGGAGAGAGGAAGGAAGGAAGGAAGGAAGGAAGGAAGGAAGGAAGGAAGGAAGGAAGGAAGGAAGGAAGGAAGGAAAGAAGGGAGAGAAAGAAGAGTAGGAAATAAGGAAGAGAATAAAGAAGGAAAGAAAAAGAAAGAGGGAGAGAAGACGAAAAGAGAGAAAGAAGGAAGGAAGTAGAGGGAAAGAAAGAATAAGAATGAGGGAGAGGAAGAAAGTTGGGAAGGACGGAAGGAAGAAAGGAAGGAAGTAAGGAAGAAAGAAAGAAAGAAAGAAAGAAAGAAAGAAAGAAAGAAAGAAAGAAAGAAAGAAAAGAGGGAGCAGGAGGGAGAGAGGAAGGAAAGAGGTGAGAGAAAGAAGAGTAGGAAAGAAGGAATAAAGAAGGAAAGAAAAAGAAAGAGGGAGAGAAGACAGAGATAAAGAAGGAAGGAAGGAGAGGGAAAGAAAGAATAAGAACGAGAGAGAGGAAGAAAGGGAGGGGGGGTCGCCGCCTTGATTCAGCGCCAGAAAAGAGCGCGAAGTGACCCAGGGCCAAAAAGCATTTTCCCGGCCCCAGCTGTTTGTCGGCGCTTTGTTGGCGCGGCGCTTCAGCAGCAAGGTCCCACTGCTGGGTCCCGCTGGCTGGGGCGCTCGGCGGGCCACATGACGAGGTCTGGCGGGCCGGATTTGGCCCCCGGGCCTTGTGTTTGACACCCGTGCCTTACTGCATTTTCCAAAATGACTGCTAATTTTAAAGTTTATTTGCTGTGTCCAATTCCCCTCTCCCCATTTTCAGTTGTCCTGAGATGCCTTAGTCCACTCCGGTGAGAAAGATTAATGAGATTGTAGTTTGTTTAGTGTGCGCACTGGAGGTACAGAAATATGGTCTCAAGCTCTTGCTGTTACATCCTCTGAGAAAGGGAAGGAGAGAGCATTGTAGGAGCTGTAGCTTGCAGTGAGCACGGTAGCTACTGTTAAAAATGAGGAGCGCATTGATGAAAAGTGTATTCACTTCACTTCAGAAATCCAACATCTTTCTGAAACTTTGTATGTTGATTCAAATCACAAAACTAAGCACACCCACCACATTCGAGAATATCCTGCTTGAATTCTCTATGTGTTCTAGATATCTAGAAAACTGTCACTTGTAGTTGAAGATGCAATCAAGAGTCTCAGTTAAACCATAGCTGCCAAGTCTCCCGTATTCCCCGGGAAACCCCCGTTTTTTCCAGCTGTTCCCAGCCGAAAAAACGGATTCTCCCCCCCCCCCCGGTTTATTCTGGTGCAGTGGCCATTTTGGAACTGGGCGGAGCATGCTCAGAAGTGACTTTTGATGCTGCTTTGCCCAGTTTCAAAATGGCTGCAGCACGACTTCTGGTGCGACGGCCATTTTGGAACAGGGCAGAGCAGCATCAAAAGTAGCTTCTGAGCATGCTCTGCCCAGTTCCAAAATGGCGGCAGCGCTACTTCCGGTCTGCTACTTCCGGTCCAGTCCCTTATTTCTCAGGCCGGAACTTGGCAGCTATGAGTTAAACACAAGAAGAGCCAGCATCCGGTTCTCACAGTTGCCAACCAGAGGCCGATTGGAAGCCTGAAGGGGGCATTGCTAGGTCTCACTGTTGTTGGAGGAACTATGCTTCTGGGTCCCAGTTTCTGGAAACTGTAGTAGAGGAAAGTGCTGTTGTTCTCAGGTCCTGCAACTTTGATTCCAGCTATTAGAATCAAAAGAATGGTGAGATGATAGATGTATATCATTTGCCAGAGAAATGCTTTAAATTCATGCAAGGAGAGTATTTTAGATTCCTGTGTAGCATCTTGCTCTTTGATATATGAACAATAAGATTAATAGGCTCGAAAGCAACATGTTCCCTTGAATTAACAACTAAGCAGCTACTAAAATCACAGCTTTGGAGCAGCAGACAAGAGCTCATATTCTTCATTTCAACCAAATATAATTTATATAGTCGTGGCTTATTGTGCTACTTGTCATTTATTGTGTATGAAATATGGCATGAGGTGAAGTAAAGTTATGTATGAGTGGCAGGGGGAGAATAGATTATAGTGTTCAGCCAAAATCGCACACAAAGGTTTTAACAAGGCTGTTGTATCACAGGTAAATTGCCTTCGGGTTATCGTTTTTATTGTATAAATAACACTTTTAATATGTCAGAACTTTTACTAGCTTCATGTTTCTTTGCCCAAAGGTATACAGTGCAGCATAATTTATAGTTTTACATTTGAACTGGGGGGAAAACCTTGGTGTAAATCCCTGCTCAGCTATGAAGCTCATTGGGTGACCTTGGACAATTCACTTTCCCAGAGTTTCATATATTTCTTGGGATTGTTATGAGGACACAATGGGGAGGACACTTCCCCTGTATAAGAACATAAGAAGAGTTGGTTTTGGTGGTGGTGGTGGTTTTCCATTAGATTTTGGGATTTGTTTGTTTAAAACCTATTTCTGCAAATCTTAGATTCCCCAAGCATACTCATACTTCCCTCTTGCTTCTCAGTGACCTCATTTTACTTCCATTTTGTTGGCGCATGGCTCTTTATGGAAAGATAACCATAGGCTAAATATCCTATATATTCCTGTCCCGTTCTATTTGATTGTACAACATAACTTTACTTGTGAAATAACTTGTTTATTTGCATTTCCTCCCCATTAAATACCCTATTTTATGATTCTAAACCACATTATTGGCTTGGCATAATTATGTTTACAACTGTATGTAATGTTCTTTACATATCAATTTTCTTTCATATTATTTGTTTACACTGCTGCTTTATCCCCTTTTATTGCATTCAGTACTTTTCTACACATGTTGCACATAATAGAAACAGAATAGAATTGTAGAGTTGGAAGGGACCACAAGGATCACCTAGTCCAATGCCCTGCAATGCAGGAATCTTTCATCCAATGTGGGGCCCAAGCCCACAACCCTGAGATTAAGAGTCTCATGCTCTACTGACATGTTTTGGTGTAACCCATTACCTGTTATCATAGAGGAGTGGGCTATCGATGGCCACCAGCCAAGATAGCTAAGCTCTGCCTCACAGTTTGAGGCAGCAATGCTTCTGAATCAGTTTCTGGAGTCCGCAGAAAGGGAGAGTGCTCTTGCGCTTGGATCCTGCTCATGGGTTTCCCACAGGCATCTGGTTGGCTACTGTGAGAACCAGATGCAGGGCTATTGCCTTGGTCCAGCAGGCTCTTCTTATGTTCCTGATGACCAGTTGCTACCCCTGTCATCTTTGTTTCTGTGTTGCAAAATTCCAATAAAAAAAAGTTTAAAACAAAAGCGCCTAAGTTTTCTAGGAGAGGAAGTGATATGTAGGCCTAAAGTAGGGATCCCCAAACTCGGCCCTCCAGATGTTTTGGGACTACAACTCACATCATCCCTAGCTAACAGGACCAGTGGTCAGGGATGATGGGAATTGTAGTCTCAAAACATCTGGAGGGCCGAGTTTGGGGATGCCTGGCCTTAAAAAAATCAATAACCATCTCCAGAAGTAAGCAAGACTTCTGTCAACAGTTCCTCTGTCATATGCAAGACCCCTCCCCATTATTAGAACCTTGCCTCCCTCCAATTCTTCAAGGCTCTGTCATACACAACCGGCATCTGCCACCATATGAGCAACTCCAGAGAAACTTTTATTGGGAGAAAGAAATTGCTCTCTCTCTTGCTTTGTTTTTATTGCCCCTGCAAGTCTAATCTCGGTTAAATTTCAGATGTCCAAAGTACTAATAGTCGCCATCCACAAATCTTGCAGTTATCATAGCATGCAGTGCTCTAGTCTGCTAGCATTACACTGATATGGAAACGTAGTTCTGTTTCATAATCATAGACACGTTTATGAGATGTTTTACCGCATCCCTAGGTAGTAAAATCTTATATGGGGATCATGTGCAACCTGACCTCCCTCCTCCACCCCAGCATAGCTTGATTTTCACCCAGCTCAGGTGAAGACAGATGGAATTTATAGAGCGGTGAGAAAAACACTCATCACATGCACATAGATCTTCCCCCCACTGTTGAGCTCCAGAGCTAAAAAGCAGACAGTGTTGATTGGCTAGGCCAGTTACAACTCCCCTTCTTCCCCCTCCCCAATGCTTGAAGAAGTTATTGCACTTCAGTAATGACACTGATTTGGTATTGTTACATGGATTCCAAACCTCCTCCCCGCACTATTAACAACAACGTGCCTTCTGAGTGCTCTTACACTGAAGCAGGCAAAAGCCAATGAAGGCAATAAATTAGGTATACTGCCTTCTCATTTTTCTCTTTCCCTGGCTCCACAAATCCCTCTGAAACACTGACAGCACTGGTAGATTGCTAATGGCTTCCATTGATGTCACTGTAAAGAAGAACTATTGCTTCTGTGCAGGAAACTGAATGAACCATCTAAACACAAACAGCACCATATTGAATCTGAGCGGGCTTTTCACTTGGAGCTTTATAGCTATTTTGGTTCTGAGGCAACATGAGCAATAATGTTAATGCAAGCCACCTGAGGGCTGGGTTGGGCTAAATATCTGTGCTTCCCCACTTTGGAGGGGATCGCTCTCCTACAGATTAGTTAGATGGCTACAAGGCTTGCCTGAATGAGAGAGTTCTTTTGGTGTAATTATGAATGAAAAGAGCAATTCATAGTTTGGAGGCAGGGTAAATACACTGAATACAAACAGCAGAGTGGTTCTGCTGCTACACAATAGAGGGTGGCGGGTCTGCATTCATATGGATGGCTCACAGGTTGGACAGGCTCACAAGATACACACAACACAGAACTCCCTCTTCAGCATAGCTGCCAAGTTATCCCTTTTTTACAGGGATTTTCCCTTATGCTGAATAGGCTTCCTCGCGAGAAAAGCGAAAACTTGGCAGCTATGCTCTTCAGGGTTCCTTAGCATGTGCTCATGATCCTTAAAGGTATGGACAGAGCAGATAAGAGGGAAGTTTTTGTCCCACTCATAAGGCATGGATATTCAATGAAGCTGAATGTTGATGAGGCATTGGGCCTGAACTGAGCCAGAACAATCCTAGCCATGCTGAGTCATCTGACCAACACTGGACAGTGCTATGCTTGACCAAAGTTTGGAGAACTCCATGTTAGCTGAAAAACCCCATTTTGCTGTGCATCTTTCTTCTTAGCAAAGGGCAATGTTCAAAAATATCTATATGTGTAGCTTTGCAAGGTTCAGAAATAGCTATGATTGTTCAAGCTTGAAACTGAAACTCGCCATGCATCAGCCAAACACCTGTTGTTATGCTGGCTGCTGGAAATTCCCTAAGAACAAGGCTACCACAGAATATCTAAATTCAGCTATGAAATGCAAAACAATTGTGCACCTGCATTGGGGGTAACTGCCAGCTAGTTAGATACAATAATAGTTATTCAGCACCCCCTGGGGGAGCAAAACAGCAATGCAGCTTAAAACTAAGAAGGCAGCTGATTGGTTAAAGGGCTACTGCAGAGGGGTGGGTAAGGGGCAGACATTTACTGTATGAAATTGTATATAATAATCTGTACATGCACATAGTTTTTGTGCAAGTAGAGAAGCTTTATTCTCGCTGCACCTTATTGCTTTTGTCTGACAGAAACAAAAAAATTGTTCTTAGAACTTTGAAACTTTGTTTCCTGAAGTTTTTCCCCACTCTGGTCATTGTCTTGAGTCCTAAAACACAGTATAACACTGAAAGATTCAGGACAAAAGAATTCGTTTCCATAACAGGCAGTGATGACCACCAATTGGCATGGCTTTGAAACAGGATTAATCAAATTCATGGAGGATAAGGCTTTCAATGGCTGCTAATCCTAATGGCTATGTTCTGCCTCCACTGTCTGAGGCAGTACGCCTCTGAATACCACCTGCTGGGAATCATAGTTGTGAAGACTCCCGTGGGCATCTGGCTGGCCACTGTAGAATAGGAAGCTGGACTAGATGTGCCACTGGCCTAATCCTGCAGGCTCTTCTTATGTCAAAGAGGAAAACAACTACCAGATTTTAGAAGACATCTGAAGGCAGCCCTGTTCAGGGAGGCTTTTAATGTTTAATAGATTATTGTGTTTTATTTTTTCTGTTGGAAGCCGCCCAGAGTGGCTGGGGAAACCCAGTCAGATGGGTGGGGTATATATAATAAATTATTATTATTATTATTATTATTATTATTATTATTATTATTATTAGCATTTCATCAAATGCTAAGCCAAATCCAGAAATTCCTGCAGGTGGGCATGGCATCAAAGTGCTTCTTATATATTGGAAAACATTAATAATTGTAAAAGAATAGTCCATTTTGGAACACTTGAAACTGTTATAGTCTCTTGAAATATCATGTCCCCCCCCCCACTGCTCTGAATTAGGTGTAAATAAAACTACTATCTTGCTTTAGTATGAGAGATTTTTTTAAAAAAATGAAAAGCGCAGTTGTGAAATAGTACATTTTCAGGGGAATCAAAATGCCTGTTATAAGAACATCTAGGAGTTTGTGATATTGAATTTTCTGTAACTGGTAAGAACATTGGATATTTTACTTTGAGCCTCAAGCATTCTGAGCAAGAATGATATGCATCCCCTGCAAAGTTTAGCACCTGTTGTACAGAGAAAATCAACATGTGTTAGAAAAACCCCTTAATCTATTCAGCATTCATTTACGATCTTTATCTTTAAGGTTGTGTCTCTGGGTTGTTGTTGTTTTTAATGGTAATATATTGAGCAGTAAATCTGTTAAAAATGGTTTCCTAAAGTTCATTATGTCTCAGGGATTTTAAGGGTCCATTACTGTACTCTAAGTATAGCAAATCTTGTTGCAAGAAGATTAACTTTGAAGTTCTTTCCAGATGTAGGCTGCCATGATTCTACTCGGATTATATGCTTTTATTCTGGGTGCAGTCATTACACTCGTGATTTTACAGGCAATTAAGACTGAATCTCAAAATCTTGGTGGATTATGCTGCAGCAAGAAACAAAGAAACCATAATTAAGCTCACAACCCTTGTTGATCCTTACACAGAATGTAGTTTGATATATAGAAAATGCCCTGCTGTGTACGGATATTCTTTTCCAATGCTACTTTGTTAATACACAACACTCCTGTTTTTCTCCATCCAAACCAGCATCTTTTGCTTGGATTCTTCATCATGCCATACTTTTGGATTTCATGGTACAGTTCCAGAAAGAAATGAAATTCAGTGGGTTGTAATCAATGGTCATTGCAGAAGCAGGACAACTTCTGTTCACTCCCTTCCCCCCCCCAAAAGCTGCTTTAGGTATTCTCCTCTGGGGTAGATGTGTGGTTTTTTTTGGGGGGGGGTAGGGTGTGTGTGCAGGGGAAAGAGGTTGAAAAGAAGTTCCATTGCATCTGCAAAAGTTCTTCCATTCATGCTGTGACTTCATTGGATTCAGCCCTATGCCTCCTTCTTCAGTGATAATGTTGGAACTATGCACCAAAATATGGGACGCGGGTGGCGCTGTGGTCTAAACCACTGAGCCTAGGGCTTGGTGATCAGAAGGTCGGCAGTTTGAATTCCCATGACAGCGTGAGTTCCCATTGTTCGGTCCCAGCTGCTGCCAACCTAGCAGTTTGAAAGCACGTCAAAGTGCAAGTAGATAACTCCACTCCAGAGGGAAGGTAAATGGTGTTTCCGTGCACTGCTCTGGTTTTGCCAGAAGCGGCTTAGTCATGCTGGGCACACGACCCGGAAGCTGTTTGCAGACAAACGCCGGCTCCCTCGGAATATAGAGAGAGATGAGCGCCGCAACCCCAGAGTCGTCCACGACTGGACCTAACAGTCAAGGGTACCTTTACCTTTACCTTTTATGCACCAAAATCTCGCTAGCTTTCCATTATATCCCCCTTTTCAACATCCCTCCTCCAAACTTCCTCACGCCTGTCCTCTTTCCCCTTCAATGAGACAGCCACTCTACTCTCCACATTGACCCTCTCCAGATGCCTTCTGACTTTTGGTTTCCCACTTCCCCATCCCTATTATATCCACCTACACTGCCACATTATCAGCATAGCCATCAGCCTAAAAAAAAAAAAAGAGAGGAGAAATTTCGTTGTTCCTGCAAGGGGACAATGACAATAAAGATCTGTTCTATTCTACTCTATTCTACTCTATTCTTTCTGGTTCAAATATGACATGTCCTACCCTCATTCTCAAAACATCCTTCTTTGCCAACTGATCTTGCCCCTTAGTTTTTCCTTAAGACTCCTAGAGCATGCTGTTCAGTCCTGCTGTCTTGACTTTCTCCCTTCCAAGTCCATGTTCTAGCTGATGTCATTTATTCTACCCAAACTCCCAACTGCCAAACTCAGAGGTGATCTCTTCACTGCCAAATCTACTCTGTTCTTGTCTGCTTTGACCTCTCTGCTGTTCCCTTAAATTGGGTTAATTATCATCTCCTCTTTGACTCGTGGCATGCTTTAGGGTTTCAAATCCCTGTTCTTCTTAGCCAGTTTGTCTCCTATCTGTTAGATCACTTGTTCAATGTCTCCATGGGGAAAAGTTCCTTCCCAGCCTTCCTTAAATCAGCAGGACATTTGGTATGCACAAAGGCAGAAGTATTGGAATGAAGCCATGCTGAATCATGTCTTTGAAGGCTGAAATCTACATTAGAGTCTATGAAGAGAATAATATCTTAAGCAAGTTGGGTCAGTGCAATTGTAGGGTTGCATCCAGTTATCCCGTTGGCACAAGGACTTCCACCTGTGCAATGGTACTTTATCTCCCCATATATCCTGTCCAGATCTGCTCCAGAGAGTTGGGGAAACCCACAGAAAATTTTTTGGGGTTGGTGTGCGGGGACACATGGGGAGAAGAAGTTCCATCACACAGATGGAAGTCCTTGCGCTAATGCAGGCATCCCCAGACTTCGGCCCTCCAGATGTTTTGGACTTCAATTCCCATCATCCCTCACCACTGGTCCTATTAGCTAGGGATCATGGGAGTTGTACGCCAAAACATCTGGAGGGCCGCAGTTTGGGGATGCCTGCGCTAATGGGACAATTTCACTGAATGAAACCTATGCTGTCCCAGAGCTAAAATAATCAGCAATATTTTGTAGGAGCAAAGTGAGTATTATTGCAGTGCAAATAAGCTTTCACTCATATATGGGTTAATATATGAAACCACCCCCCACCTTTCTGTGGGGAAAAATTTAGTTGCAATTGCTAATAATAATAATAATAATAATAATTTATTTGTACCCTGCCCAACTGGCTGGGTTTCCCCAGCCACTCTAGGCAGCTTCCAACAGAGATTAAAACACCAGTCATTAAAAACTTCCCTAAGCAGTCCTACCATAAATTGTACAATTGCACTGTCATGAGAGATTCAACTAGTAGTCTATAAACAGCATGTCATTAGAGCAGGGAGAGGGAGAGATCATTTGAAGTTCAAATGCCCCTAAGGATACTAAAGAAAAGTCATTACTACTGTGAATTCAGAGACGGAACTGATGATGGACTGTCAGATAAGATGTTCTTGTGCTAATCTGAAAAGATAATTTCCTGTAACAGGGAATCAATACTTTGAATGCTACGGTTCTGTTATAAATTTTAGTATTTTATGTCATCCTGGACCCATTTGGATTAATGGTGGTATACAAATATTTTAAATAAACAAATGAATAGATTTCATGCTTAGAATTAACTTGTTGGAAATTTTGAATTCTAGCGGGAATTTCCCCCAAGTTCTATGAAACTGGTGGCCTTTGTCTGCCTCTCTAAAGATGTTTTGGATGAAAAGTGAATGTGATGCAATTTACTTTCTGGAACCATCTAAATGTTCTGCATGCAATTTCAGTGTTCTGTTCTCCCTGAGGCAGCAAGATGATAAAATGTAGCATCTATTACAGTAGCATCTTTTATGATTCCATAACATCAGCTGATTCAAATAGCCTCTCCTGGACTTAAGAGCAAATAGAAAAGCTCATCTGAGAAAGAGGTAGTTCCCAGCCCAATGGCTGTCCAGCATTCTTCATCATTATGGTAGCTGGCAAATATTAATTTGTAGGGAAGAGTGCTCAGGGTCCCTTGTTGCTGCACTTTAATTATTAAAGAAATAACCCATTTATCAAAGAGATAACCCATTACAACAGTGTAATGCAGCTAAGATTTAATATGAGCAATAAGCAAACACATCAGGCTTAATGGAATATATATAGTAGCATTCTCTTTGTTTGGATTCACAAGGGAAGTGGTGTGTTGATTTCTGGCACTCATTTATACTAATGCATTGGTAACATGCTTAACAGGTCATTAGGTACATCAGCAAAAAACGGCACATAGTCATGATTTAATATCGGCAATATGAAGTTGGGAAAAGCAAGGCAGAGGCAGAGCAAGGATCAGGGCCAGCCGTACCCTTAGGCAGAGGGAGGTGGCTGCCTCGGGTGGCTGATATAGGGGCGAGCAGCAACACCTCCCAGCTGTTTCCATCCTTCTAAGCTAGAGCCCCAGCAATGGTGATGCTTGCTTGTTGCTATCCTAGGCTGCCTGGTGTCCCATATATATACCTTCTCCTAATGCATCAACAGCTACTCAAGGATTTTCCCCATGATTCCTCCATGATTAAGAATGGATAAAACAAGGCGGAAAAAAATCGTAACTAGATGGATTTTCACCGAATCTGCAGCAAGATTTAGCCCATCCAAGAGGAACCAGAATGCAGGGGAACTTATCAGTTCTGGATAAGTTCATTAGGCCTGTCCAGAGAAGCGTTGAGGTCTGGCATGCACTGATGATGCTGTTAGTGCGCACTGACATCTAGAGGCCTCTGGGAAGGCTGCAACCTGCATACTGAGAAATGATCATGTTTTCCATCCCAAAGGAACCATCCATGTAATTAGTGATAGGAACATAATTATGGGGAGGTGGGAAATCTTTGTGCATCAGCAGAACATACCAAAAGCTTTGGCTTCCCAGATTCTGAGAATCTGTCTCTTGGTCACATAATTCATGATTACGGACTTATTTCTACCACTTTCTGGCACCATCATTATTTTGCTTAAAAGTGAAGAGAGTCTCAGGTTTTACAATGTAATGGAAGATCCTATGCCAGAATGATCTGAACTCAGTTCAGTGTGCGCAGAATTGCCGGAAACATGCAAACATTCTGACATTTAAGTGTTTCGTTCTGAATATCTCGAGAAGGGAAGGCATGCATAATCACCTCTACATTCTTCCATTCAAAATTCTCTTGCGATGCAAATACTACTGGAGAAAGAGAAAACCCTTAAAGAATGATTCCTCTCCTACACTATTTTCTTATCAATGTTACTCATTATTGTTTAAGCAATTTCTTTGTTCTAAAAAGCAACAGACCCAGCTAGAGCCTTAAGTCTGATGAGAAACATGTAGCTCCTAATGCGCAATGCCAGTACTTCAAAGTCTCCACTTAGTCAGTTTCCCCCCCTTGGAGCCTGCAAAAGCCAAACATGTTTTTAAATGGGCTGTGTTCCTCTTCAAAAAGAAGAGCGAATGTGGATGTGGAGCTAGGCCCTACCATTAGGCAGAGTGAGGCAGTGGCCTCGGGCAGCTGATGCTGGGGATCAACAGTAGCAGCCTCCCCAGATGTTCCGATCCTCCTGAACTGGGAGCTTGCAGGACTTTCCCACCAACCTGGGAGGGAAGTGTCCTGACTGACTCCAGCTAAAAAAGCTCAGGCTGCTGAACAGACTCTTTGGCTGGCGCATTGTTTAGGAGTTTTCATTGGTAGGTTTTGTTGCTGTTATTGAATACCATATATGGAGAACTGAACAAATGACAACTTTTGAAACATTTTTGACAGAATCCTTTGTGGAACGGCATGCCAAATTCCAGACTAATAGGCGTTTTTCATGAAAGCAATTTATATATTTTAAGGTTTGTTTGGTGTTTATAAGAGAGAGACAGAGACAGAGAGAGATACAAAGAACTTCCTATAATTTTTTGGCAGAATTTCATGAAATTTCTAGGCATAGATGCCTCTTTACGCTTGGCATCAGATATAAGACATAGATGTCACTAGTAAGTAAATGAAGCCTGCCAAATTTCAGATAGATGGGTATGGGGTATATTGTGCAAGGGGAATTTCTAAAGTTTGGAAGGCAATTCTTTACCTAATCCTTCCCATAATTTATTTGGGGGGAAATTTGTATGACAATTGCATACATTTTAGAGGTGCCCCTCACTTTTTTTAAAAAAATGAGATAGGTGCAGGCATTTTTCTGCTCAGTTCACAGTGACTAATAAGTTCTGTGACTGGAAGTGAAAAGGAGAGCCATGGTACAACTATACCCTGTATTGAAGTTAGAGAGATCACAAAATGGCACCCTCCTTTTTTCCTCTACCCCACTCCTGGTTTTTTCTTTTTCTTTTAATGGAGATCTTGAGAGGAAATGTATCTAATTTTACAGATGGCTCTGTGTCCCTCCAAATTAGTCCCACATTTTGTGAAGAGCACAGTTCAGTTTAGGCCATTTCAGAGAACATCTGTTTGCTTTTTGACAATACCCAAATATCTCTGAAGCAGCTTACTTTGTTTCAGCAAATGCACATCCACAATGTATACTAATAGTGAATTCAATTACCTACATAAGGATTCTATGGCAGCCAAAACAATACCATCCACACACAAAGGAGAGGCTTGGGGAAACCCAAAGTTTTGAAGAAGTGCAAGGAGTATGGTTCCCTGATACTGGAATGCTCTCCCCAGGAAATTTTTTCAGGCCTTTGGCTAATTAAACGACTGATGCAGTAGCATGCCATTAGTGGACATGGAGAACTAGATTAGTCCCCTAAATATTGCCAGTAAATTAGAGTATCCCAGTATTAAAGCCTGGTGCCTCCTTCCCAAAGCCCAGGAAACTTCTGCCCAGCTAAGGGATGGAGGTGCAATGCTCATGTGTGCAACACCCCCCACAATTGGCCTCACAAGCTGGCGCCTCTGTTCCTAACTGTACCCCTATGAAAAATTGTACCACGCACCACTGAATCAATGGCCTTTTAAACTGTGTTTAGGGTGGGGTTTGTTGTTGTTGTTGTTGTTGGTTACTATGTTATGTATTTTTGTGTTTTCATACCCTGTGATCCTCAAATGAAGTACAGCATAGTAATTTTAATATAGCCCAATAAGGACTGAGCATGCACAGCAGGCACGGAATGCTGACTAATTGTTGGAGGTGAAATAAGCAAAAATCTGCCCTTATGGGGTTCTCCATCGGTCGGAGAATGTAACAGAGGCCAACCAGAGAATTTTGAGAAGCAAAGCCTTTTATTTTTGCTGTTGCAACAGGGTCCTTCCTCTCACGCAGGAGAACAAGGAAGGAACCCAGAACAAAAGGGAACCTCCACTTTTATCAGTTTTTCCCATCACCAAGAAACACCCCCAAAATACATCATTCCTACATCACAGCTACATAATCAATACCTCACAAAAAGGGAGGGTTCAAGGTAGAAATCTGAGCACCTTTGACACCTCTCCTAGTCCTCCTCTTACCCCTCCCAGGTGTGAATTCCTAAACAGAAAGAGAACTTAACAGTTTCCTAAAAGTTGATCACTATCTTTTGTTCGGAGGAGTCTTCCATTGTGAATGAGATGGCTAGTAGTCTGGCACCATTTATGGGGAAATGTCCAGTTGGCAGAGCCTCCGGCTTACAGGATTATGGCTCCCAAGTTGATAAGTCATGTGGAAATGTGTGTGTGATTCCGGTCAGAGAGAAAGTCAAAATGGTGTCAGTCTTGTCTTCCTGTGCTGCTTCAGACATGTGCCTGTACATTCATGTACATGTTTATGAACAATTATTATATAACCTTAAAATTTACAACAGAGGGCAGAATAAAAATTGGGGGCCAAAGGGGGACAGCATGGAATGTCCTGAAAAAAGCCACATTAGGTTGGCTGGAACCATGAAGAGGATCACCCCAAACTGCTTCACTTGCTATACCTTAACAATTGCATTGCTTTACAGCTTTAAAGGCCTTTTAGTAGCCAAAAACATTTTCCTTTCAGAAAACAATTGCAGAAAGTGCAGTTTAAAATTCAATGATACGTGTTAAAGTTCACATTCAAGCAGCTTGCTTTCCCATAGATGATGGCGGAGGAGGGAGGGAGGACCTGCTCAAAGGAACCCTTAGGGTAGCTTAACTTCTGCTAGCAGTCAGGTCACAATTCTTTTTCCAGTAATCCAGTTATAGAACAGCCTACCCAGGGGAAACCTTGGTATCCCCATCACTTGAGACACTTAAAATTAGAGTTGACAAGAGATTAGAAAAATACCCTGGAAGGGAAAATCGTGAATTGTCAAGAAGACAGATTAAAAGGCCTAACGGGGCTCTTTCCATGATGCTATTGTTTTGGAGTGGCAGAACTGCGCTTCTGGAATGAAGCGTTGCAGATCCTTCAGAAAAGGGTAAGGTCTTGTTAGCTTGAAGCAACGTGACCTTTCCCTGTAGCTCACAGAAAAGGAGAGTTAACAGGGAGATAAATCAGATTGCCACCATGCCCATTTAAAGCCTGTTCTGAATCATTCTTGCCTTGCTTGGATTCAAAGGATTTCCCAGTATTAATCACATTTGCCCTGATCCAAACGCTCTACTCACAGGTTCACCCTATGGGCTCCATTCACTGGCCCACTCCAACAGTACATCCCCTCCCATTGGATGAAAGCATGAAGGCAGGAGCTTACTCTACTCCTGTAGGTGCCCCACATGAGATGAGTCAGTGAGGGAAATGATGCCAGGGATGGAGCCAGCCAGTGCAGACCTGCTTTACTTCTTGCTTAACTGTAATCACATGAGAGGTGAAAACACAGCTAGGACTAATGGTTCTCCAGGAGTTATCCACAGCAGAATCGCCATTCCCTTCAGTCTAGGCAGGTCCAGATTGAGGACAAGGGCAAGAGAGGGCACTTGCCACAAGAAGAAGTTAGTTGGAGTAGCAAAACAGCATCTTGAGAGATAGGGGGGTGAACACCTCACCTGACTTACCTGGGAGTAAGCATCATTGATTTAAAGGGGCCTTATTGCTGAGTAGACACGGTTAGGAATGGATTTCTGGCTAACCCAGTTACAGTATGTGCATGAATGGCAATGACATCTTATACTTCACAGCTAACTATGTGTGCCCATGTGTGTCAGTGAACTGCCCAGTTAGTCCCATTTCTAGTCCCCACCCACCCACCCACCCAAAAAATCATGACAGGATTGGGAACACAACAATGAATGCTAATGGCTGCTGACATCACCTCGGTTAAACAGAGTCCAAGAGAACACGCATTTCTGCAACACAACTGATCTGGTGTCGAAATGGGTTGCATAGTTATAATGGTCTGGTTTGATAAGTTCCTGGTCAGTTCTTTTTCATGACTGAAGAAATTTGTACCACTAAAGTGGCTAATATTCACATGAAACCTGATTGGCTCACAAAGCTCATGAATGGCCATCAATGAGCCAACAGAGCTGAGCTCGAGTGCCAAGTTGATTACTGAAAAAATAATCACCATCCCTAGTCAGGATAGCACTATTAGTATGTTGCTTAATCATAGCAATGGGTGATTCAAATTTGAACTATCTTGAATGTGGATGACAAGATGAGAAGCAAGTGAGCAGCAGAAAATCAATTTTGCAAGCTGAATGCAATGGGAGTGATACATGTTCCCTCTAAATGCACACAAACTATTATCCAAAGCCCATACACATTTAAGTGCATTCCATTTTCTTCATTGAGAGGAATGTTCCACGCTGTTTTATTGATTTCCCATTACATATGCTAAGTGTTTCCATAGGAAAGAATAGGAAAGCCTTTCCCTGTGCTGTACCCAAGCTCTTTGGACAAAGTCAGAGCTGCTGGATTTTAGTCTTGATACTGAAAATATGGAAAAATAAAAATTGACAAAGTTATTGCAGTACTGTGCATCCTTGAGTTTGTTGAAGGAAAATGCCCACAAACTTTTGTAAAGTTTATAGATTGTGAAAAGTGGTGGAAACATGGGTGTTTATTTGGGGCAGTGGAGGCTACTATCTGTATTTGTCTGGTTTTGTTTTGTTTTGTTTTTAAAAAAATCTACTTTGTTTCTGAGTCACTCTGTGCTCTCTTTGCTTCAATCTGTGTTTCAGATTCCCAAGTTTCTCTGTTTAAAATGAAACTCTGTGTTGCACTATTGACTATAATGCCAATTTTAAAAATTGCTATACAGTAACTTCCTAGCTACTTTAAATGAATTCAAATATCCAAGGCCCGAAGAGCTGCACCCAAGGGTACTAAAGAACTTGTGGATATAATCTCAGAGCCTTTGTCTATAATCTTTGAGAATTCTTGGAGAACAGGTGAGGTCCCTGCAGATAATCTTAACAGATGACTCCAAACAGGGAGGGGTACTGTAGCTAATGCTGCAGAAGAGAGAACTGGGATTCAGGATAACCTTAACAGGTTGGAGAAGTGGGCCCAAAATAACAAAATGAATTTCAATAGGGGAAAATGTAAGGTTCTACACTTAGGCAGGAAGAACCAGACGCACCAGTATAAGATAGGGGACACCTGACTTGCCAGTAGTACATGTGAAAAGGATCTCGGGGTCTTAACATGAGTCCACAGTGTGATGCAGAAGCAAAAAAAGCTAATGCTACTTTAAAGGTAAAGGGACCCCTGACCATTAGGTCCAGTCATGACCGACTCTGGGGTTGCGCGCTCATCTTGCATTATTGGCCGAGGGAGCCTGCGTACAGCTTCCAGGTCATGTGGCCAGCATGACAAAGCCGCTTCTGACAAACCAGAGCAGCACATGGAAATGCCATTTACCTTCCCGCTATAGCAGTTCCTATTTATCTACTTGCATTTTTATGTGCTTTTGAACTGCTAGGTTGGCAGGAGTTGGGACCAAGCAACAGGAGCTCACCCCATCACAGGGATTCGAACCGCCGACCTTCTGATCAGCAAGCCCTAGGCTCAGTGGTTTAGCCCACAGCGCCACCTGGGACCCATCAAAGAAGTATAGTGTCCAGGTCAAAGGAAATAATAGCCCCGCTCTGTTATGCCTTGGTCTGACCACACCTGGAAAACTGTGTGCAGTGGTGGTACCACAATTTAAGAAGGATACACTGGAACGGTTGCAGAGGAGAGTGACCAAGATGATAAAGGGTCTGGAAACCAAGCCTTATGAGGATCAGTTGAGGGAGTTGGGTATGTTCAGCCTGGGAAAGAGGAGACTGAGAGGAGATATGATAGCCATATCATATTTAAGTATCTTGAAACAAGCTTGTTTTCTCCTGCTGTGGAGGATAGGACCTGAACCAATGGATTCAAGTAACAAGAAAGGAGATTCTGACAAAACATCAGGAAAAACTTTCTGACAGTAACAGCTGTTTAACAGTGGAACAGAATGCCTTGGGAGGTTGTGGACTTTCCTTCCTTGGAGGTTTTTAAGCAGAGGTTGGATGGCCATCTGTCACGGATGCTTTTGTTGAGATTCTTGCATTGCAGGGGCTTGGATTAGATGACCTTTGGAATCCCCTCCAACTCTACAATTCTATGATTCCATGATTTCCCTCTACTCCCCTTCAGAGTAGCTTAATTCTGCCATATATATATATATATATATATATATATATAGAGAGAGAGAGAGAGAGAGAGAGAGAGAGAGAGAGAGAGAGAGAGAGAGAGAGAGAGAGAGGCATGTTTGTGGTTTGTGTTGCTCCAGAACAGGAGCCTTGCCAAGTTGAAAGGTTTTAACTGGAAACACAAAGGATTGAACCTGAGACCTTGTGCATGCAGAACATGTGCTCTGCAACCGAAGTCCACTCCTGTGGACTACGTTTTGTATGTTAGCATATGCTTTGGAGAGGGAGTTCAGTTTTATTGCTTTAATAAGACCATTCAAGGTATTCTGTCAATGGCACCTGCAGTAATTTATTCATAGAGTTTTTTTGTTCAGTAAATGACCTATAACGTTAATTAAGTTATATTGATTTACCATGATGTTTGCAGTTGGAATATTCATATTATGTGGTTGTGTGGTTAAGGCATGAGGTTAAGTGCTGAGAGCCAAAAGCTACCAGCCTGCCATTTCTGAGGTAAACTGTCCCACCATTTATTTTCGTAATATCTGAATCAATTCCATGCTTCTTCTACAGAAGCAGTGAAATTCCTATGTGGTGTTGTTCATATATTAAATCTTGACTGTGTTTTTTTTAAAAAAAACCAAAAACCAAAATAACAATAATGCATTCAAAGACTTCTTTTTAACATAAAGTTTGCTTCCTGCATATTAAAAGGGATATTGCTTTATTGTGAGACAAACAAGTCTGGAAATTATTGTTGTTGTTGAGGTGGTTGTTACCTGTCCATTACCAGCGCATTGCAGGGTGAGTTACAACCATTTTTAAAAACCAAGATTCCTTGCCCTTCACTGCCCTATCTCCCTGCCCAGGGTGGCCCTGCCCTCTGCCTGCACCTCAGTGTTGGCACATCATGTGAGGCTGGGCCTTGGCGGTGGTAGCCTCTCCTTCTCCTCACCTGCTCTCCAGCTACCGCTACAAGCTGCCCAATGGAGAAGGCCAGCAGCAGAGGCCATGGAGAGGGAACAGGATGCTCCCTCGCAGCCACAGCACCGACAAGCACCGACTCTGACTCCTCCTCAAGCCCGGTGGTGGCAACACTAGTAGGGGAAATAGGGACATTCCAGGATCAAATTAGAAGCTGGGATGGCTTTTGTAATTCCGGGACTGTCCCTGTCCCAGGATGTGTCACTGTGTGTAGAGACTAGTCAACTGGAGAAAGGTAACTCTTTCATTCGTTGCTGCACCCACTTTTGCCCCTGACCCTATGTCCCTTAGAAGGTTGCAAGGGAAGGCAGGAATTGGATCAGTAGTGTGAATGGTGTGACAAGCCTTTTTGAACTGCTGGCAAGTGTAGTGGAGGGCTCGATTCACAGACTGGTCTGGGTTCAGAAAATCCGGTTGGCGATCCTGTTCAGCCCAAGAAAAGGCAGCTGATAACTGTGCACCGTCTACTTGCTTGCCATTTCTCCATAAGAATAATGAGAATAAACAGATCCTTTCATTAATTATCCTGCCTTCCCCAAACCGAATTTTCAAGGTAGTTCAATCTGGTATCCATGTAGCATTGCTTTAAATAGATTTGAAATGTACATCGGTGTGGCCTGCCTTCCTGAGGTGATTTTTTTAAAAAAATTACACATTAATATTCTTTTTCTCTGCACACTGCATTTTTGCTTTCTCCTTCTTTATTATTAAAATGTCAAGGTCAGTTTGCAAATGATTAGGAAGGAGTGTGACTGGTCTGACTGCGTTATGTCACCTTACGTTTGTCTTTTTGTCAAATATTCTGCTGCTGGGAAGGAGACTATGACTAGAACGGATGGGTTAGCAAGTTCTGTTTTGGCATGCTTTTGAAGCTAGACAACAAACCACTCAATCATCAAAGAATCAAGATGATCCTGATTGCTGTTTTGTCATCAATATTTGTCTTCATATTATACATTGCACTGGAAAATGTAAGCCTATTTTGGTTTTAATAATAAAACCAAATAATAAACCAAAAGCATTCTTGCCATCACACATATGCACCATCTTGCCTTGTCCCTTATACGCATACTTAATGTGTTCTTTAAAAAAATTTTTTTTATATTTTTTGACATATAACAACAAAACATACATCACCCACACACCAACCCCAGCATTACCTAAAATAGAAAACAAGAAACACAAATAAAAACATTAACATATCTAAACATAATAATAATAATAATAAAAACATACATATATAGTTCAAAAACCATTCATCTTTTCTGACATTGTAGGTTGACCTCCTCAGCCCCCCTTACTGTGGTTCATCTTATACTCCCTTTGGCAATTTCATAATCATCATCTTAACATTGTTTCTTTCTATCTTAAACATGTTTATACTTTTTAAATTTTACACCAAAATTCTATAATTATCCTTTTCATTATAGATTACATATTTATCATCTATGACAACATCATACTCCTCTTTCCTTACACATTATATTTCTGCCTTAAACATACTTCATTTAATTCATATTATAAAATTCTTAATCTGCTTTTATACTATAGTAAACTAAAATTTCTCTTCCTTACACCCACACCTCTCTTCTAAGAACTCCCCATCTCAGTCAAAACCATATTTCTCTTGTTAACCCTTCTAATCGCAAGTCCCCTTTTGCAGTCGGCAATTATATAAACAGTCCTATTTCGATCAATGCATACTCACATTGATCTCAATGGGACTTACTTCTGAGAAAAAGAACATACCTAAAAAGGAATAAGTTGTGTGTTTAGACCTTTAAACCTCCCCCACACAAGACTCAAATTTTTGGTTTGGTTTTTGGCAGAATTTAGGCCACAACTTTATTGATTACAGCAAGTGAGTGGTTGCGTAGGCTCTGGTTCGACTAGCTCCCTGCACCCTTGCAGGTAGCGCTGACCCAGGGCACTACCATAGGTCAGCCTAGGGTGAACACCTGGAATGGCAGAAAGCCGGGGACATGCTATGTCCACCACCCAGATGTCCCCCTGGACTCAGGCATGGGCACAACCCCTCACAGGGTTGACCACACCATTGAGTCCCTGAATTCCTTTAACGGAATACCTCTTCACATAGGGATGGCAAGAACGTTCCCCCATCCCTATCACCTGAACCAGAGCCTATCCACAACCTTACAAATTGTGACGATTTGCTACGCGTCAGGTGAAACCCAAATGGCACCAGCCAATCAGCCAAGTGGGGAAAAATCCTGCCGTGCCCGACCCAACGGCAGGCGACACATGATGGCATAGCAAGGTCAAGCGTGCAAGCCCTAAATACGATGCACTGAGCAAGAGAGAAAGCTCAGGGTCACGTGCATTGGCATATATAGGTCCCTTGATCCATTTGGCTAGCGTCCCATTGGTCAGATTAAACCCAGCATCAAGGGACCTACCAATCGGGTGTTGTGGCTATCCTATCGTACCCACCCACAACACAGGGCTTTGGTTGCCGGGTCTCACCGCAACACATGCCCTCTTTGAGGGAGGACACGATAAACCAAGAGTACTGTGAGAGTGATTCCACCTTCCTGGCATTCTGCCCTATCATAGCTGCCAAGTTTTCCCTTTTCTCGCGAGGAAGCCTATTCAGCATAAGGGAAAATCCCTTAAAAAAAGGGATAACTTGGCAGCTATGTGCCCTATATGAAACAAGGTTCTTACTCTACCCACCATTGGATCTGGAAACTTGCAGGCCAAAGGCAGAGATGGCACCCCTGAGTTCTGGCTCACAGCTACTCCATACATTTAAAGCACATGGCTTCCCTCCAGAGAATCCTGGCGGGTTTTGTTTTAAAGGTGGTGGGAATTGCTCTGTAAGGGATTAAATGCAGTTCCCAGGATTCTTTGGGGGCAAGCCGTGCCTGTTTTATATGTATGGCGTGCACACACCCTTTGTCTTGTATAATTGAAGAACAAGAGTTCCTGGTTTACTGATGTTTCTCGGAGACTGTTGGGTGAGTGGGGACAGGAAGCCGTAGAGATTGCACAGGGAGTCCTGGCTGATTACAGGGCAGTCATTCCTGACTAGCACAGCTAGTCCTGCATAAATGTATGCCGTATACTGCGTCTGCCTATACAAACCGCATAATGGCACAAATGGTAAATCAAATGGTGTGGTTAAACATCAGGGGAATGGGAAAGCATTTTCATTTCACCACACCTCGTGCAGTAAATCCATCAAGATAATTGCCTGTTCTGTAGCATTCCATTGTAGTGCGCCATGTGCTTCAGAGAAAACTACACCTGAGGGACTATTTTCCTCTATTTATTTCTCTCCATTTCTGCCCCTGCATCGCAAAGGGCTGTGCCGCATCAAACCCCTTGTGCTTTCTCTGTACTGACACCAGTAGATTGTATACTTAAATAGCACAGATCTAAAACTGGGAAAGGGTGGTTAACAGCATGTTCTGACTGCTGCATTCCTTGGGGTGGAATAAACTACCCATGGATATTAAGAATTAGCCAAGACTGGAATACATATATATCTACCACTGTGTATTTTCCAAGGAGTTGCACAATGAGTTCTGTAACTTCAGTTCATTCCATTCTGGCCAGCCAGCATTTGAATTCCTGCTTGGAGATTTATTGCAGTCTTGTTGTTGTTGCTGATGTTGTTTTTTTAAAAAAATAAAAAATAAATCAGGAAGACACAAAGCACTCAATCTAAATATAATCAATGTACATTTTATTTTGCATACTCAGTAAGGAAAATTAAATATACAATGTTTTTATTACTCCTAGTGTAATAGAAATCCATAAACATACCTCTACTGAGAAATTTTTGAATACACTATTTCAAAACAAGTGATATTTGGACAGACAAACACTTTGAAACACGTACGGCAAGAATGGGGAACCTGTGCCACTCCAGATGTTGTTAGACTACAACTCTCATCATCCTGGTCCACTGGCTATGCTGGCTGGGACGTATGGAGTCCAACAACATCTGGAGACCCATAGGTTTCTCATCCCTGAGCTAAGGACATACATATGAATAAACAGGCTTATGAGCTGCATATAATGGATGGGGAAATGCAGGCATAAATTGGTTTCACATTATTTCTGATATACACTTACATGTCGTCCAAGGCTCTGTTCTGTTGTTTTGAATGGCATGTACAACCCATTGTACATTTGAATGCACATCCCTTCTAGCGTCAGAAACAGTGTGTCGTAATGTTCAGAGGACTAGACTATGGCTGGGGAATGTGAGTAAGACAATATCATCTGGGTAACTGGAAGGCAGGGAGACTAAACGTGGAGAGTGCCATTAAGGCTGTAGCATGTGATGTACAGGGGAGAAAGCTTGTCATGTATTGCAGTAGTAATAAGAGAGAGCTGGAAAGCTTCATCCGACAGATGTAGGTAAGAAAGAGAATGGAATAGTGTGTCTGCAGGCACTTGCCTTGGTGGTGGGCCAGATAGAGGAAGCAGACAAGGCAGTCACCACAGAGCAGCATTCAACAATAGCCTGTGCTAGTACAATTGAAGTACATATAAGTGTCCTGAGGATGAGATGAGCCCTGAGCTTTACTCAGATTATCCCAAGAGAAGAAATCTCCAGAAAACATCTTTGTCTTGATATAACAGGGGGAGTAGGGCAAAAGTCCAGCAAAAGTATGTACTAACAACTCCTAAATTGCCATTAAATTGTCTTTTAATTTTTCTGTACGAAGCAATAATGGTATCATTACACAATCAGTTTGCTACAGATGCATAAGGCTTCCCTAACACTTAAATAATGTGAGATTTACACATAATTACCAACTTTGATTAGATATCACTGGCGTTTCTGCAAACAATGTGAGAAGATTCCTCATCATCCATCCCCTTCCCATAATTTGTTTTGCCGGAGCTGAGTCGTGTGCTGTGTGCCAAATTCATAATTTCTTGGGAGCTATTATTGACTTGATTAGCTAATTACAATTGTACCCAGAGTGATTCACTCAGTAATTCAGAAACGCCATGTGCCAAAATAAAGGTCCAGCTGAAGATTACCGTTCAAAGACTGTCATTTGAAGCAAATGTTTAAGGTCTTCCCCAGCAGCTGCATGAATTTCTAATAGTGAGAGGTTATTAACATTTTGAGCCATGCCACTCTGCTGATAAAAATGCCCCCCACTTCCCCCCCCCCTGTACCTATTTCTTATTCCTCCCTGCACAATTAGCAACTCAAAAAGTGGATTTTAAGCACAAAAATTGCACTAGTGGCAAGTTTTACCAAATCTACCAAAGAAGAAAATAAAATAAGGATTGGGGGGGGTTTTCTCAGTACAGTGGAGGGTGGGTGTGTCCCATTGGTGTAGTGGTGGTAGCACTCGCTTTTCTGGTAGGAAATGCTCGGTGGGGCGGATGTCCAGAAATGTGGGGTTGAGGAGGGTCAGTTGGTGGGGAGTGAGAAATATCAGTATTGTCATCTGAGGAATTTTGGAAGGTATGCTCTTGCCCTCCATCCAGGCACCAAGAAGCATCATGAGAGCTCAAGGACGCATTCCAGTCAGGCAAAAAGATAAAAAGCAGGGCTGGTGAGAGTGTAGCATGAGATGGTTTGTATCCTGGGAAGAGAAAGCCACATTGGATCCATGGGCCTCCACAGCCTTTCAAAAGCGTTACAAGGTTTTTCTGAGAAGTTGCCATCCACAGGTTTATGTGTAAGAGATAAGATAATAAGATATCTTTATTGTCATTGTCCCCTTGCGGGAACAACGAAATTACTCGGTTGCTACATCCACTCAGATAAAGCATTCCGCATAATCCAAAATTACAAAAACCTAATTAAAAACAGTAAATATAATACAAAATAACAAGTAAAATAAGATGACTTCAAAGTCTAGGCTTTCCATTTAAGGCCAAAATTGCTCTAGAGAAGAAACTGTTCCTGAGACGGCTCGTTCTTGCCTGCATAGTTCTATATCTCCGTCCCAATGGCAGGAGCTGAAAGAAATGGTGACCAGGGTGTGTTGGATCTCTTGATATATCTAGTGCTTTTCTATGGCACCTGGTGGTGTAAATTTGTTCTAAGGTGGTGAGTGAGCAGCCAATAATGCTCTCTGCTGTTTTAATAATTCTACACAGCCCTGCTCTGTCCTGGGAAGTACAGCTTCCGTACCACACACATAAACCGTACGTGAGCACGCTCTGTATGGCACAGTGATAGAAGGCAAGCAGCAGCTTTTGTGGAAGATGGTTTTTCCTTAAAATTCTCAAAAAATACAGTCTCTGCTGTGCCTTCTTCACAAGCCCCCTTGTATTAACACTCCAGGACAGATCCTCCTGTAACTCAATGCCTAGAAATCTAAACGTTGTTACCCTCTCCACACAAATTCCGTTAATCAAAAGTGGCTGGACCTCGTTCTTCTGTCTCCTAAAGTCCACCACAAGCTCCTTAGTTTTCTTTGTGTTTATGAGCAAGTTGTTGACTCTGCACCACTCTGTCAACTGCTCCACCTCATCTCTATACTCAGTTTCACCCTCCTTATCAGAGATGAGCCCGATCACGGTTGTGTCATCTGCAAATTTGACAACCCTATTTCTAGGGTGGGCAGCGACACAATCATACGTATAAAGAGTATAAAGGAGCGGACTAAGTACACATCCTTGTGGTGTTCCTGTGTTAGTCCTAAGCATGTTACACATATAAGGGCCCAACCGGACTTGCTCCAAGAGGGAGAAAAGCTCTCTCTGTGTGTGCCATTTATTATATATGTCATGTGTGGAAAATCCTCTCCTCCCGTGATAGCATCAAAGGCAAGAAGAACAAGCTAGTTCATATTTATGGGTTTTATTCAGTCATCTGGTTGCAAGACAAAGAATCCATGTCTCCACGCAAAGGAGATGTTGCCAACTCTGAGTCCCTCCTCTTCCATCCCCAACAACATCCTGAGTCCCTACGGAAATCCCCAGGAGTCACATGCCTCTGCATTCTCTATTCTTGAATGCAGCCCTTGGAAAAAGAGGCTCTCCCAGACTCTCTAAGGAGGTCTCTGCTGGCTTCTCTCTCTCTCTCCCCACCTCCTCCACTATCTCGTAACTTGGCAACTCTTCATTCAGCTGTAATTCAACCCTGTCTCCTCCTCTTGAAACTGCAGGAGACACTCCCCTTACTCTTCCAATAAGAGCCCAGGAGACAGAGGGGACAGCTCCCAGCCTTCCTGTTCAAACCAGTCCCTGACACAAAACATTCTGCAGTACATATTCTTTCTTTCTTTCTTTCTTTCTTTCTTTCTTTCTTTCTTTCTTTCTTTCTTTCTTTCTTTCTTTCTCTTTCCCTCTCCCGGAGAGTTATCATTGGAGTATATTAAATACCATCTCAAATATATACATGGTGAAGCTCTATGCAAGCTTTTAAGTTTTCTTTCTCGGGTAATAAGCTTGAGTCTTCTTCCAAATGCAGATATATCTTCCAAACAACTTGGTAGTTACTTATCACTTACCCTATAAAAGTCCATTATGAAAGATAAATAGCTGAGTCCAGCTAATTAAGATCTCATTTCCCCCTTTGAAATAAAGCAATCTGCCGTGTTTGCTTTAGAAATTGAGCACCAAAGGTGTTTGATCCATGGAGGATCCTATCAAAACGGGGTCTTCTATTTCCATACCTAGAGGAAACATTGGTTGGAATGTAAACAAATACCATAACAAATGAAAGCATGATAGTTGAGAGGCAAAGCTTTTTCCCACTAAGCTTTTAAGATCCCACTTCTCATAATTTGGAACTGCTGCACATAAGATTGTACGAGTGGAACCCTGCAAAAATCTGTAGACTTAAAAAAATAAATTGATTTGACCTCTTTTTATTATAAGTTGAAGATTTTTCAATTACAAAGGAGCACAACATTAGCCAGCATTGACTCTTTTACTGCATTTATACCTTACCTGTGTCTGAGGGGCTCAGAGCAGCCCTTGTGGTTCTCCCTCCCCCTCTATTTTCCGCTCCAAACAACTCTGTGAGGTAGGTTAGGCTGAGAGATAGTGACTAGGCCAGTGTCACACAGTGAGCTTCATGACCGAGTGAGGATTTGGATCTGTGTCTCCTTAGTCCTAGTCCAATAAAGCAGACCTTTTACACAGGAATGGGATGTCACACCCACAGAATATGCTGAGACATCATTGCTATGGTCACTAGTCTCAGAGTTTGACCCAAAGTTTTAGGGTTTTAGCCTTTGTCTCGGGCTCTCTAGGGCTAAGAGTTAAAAAGTGACAGGCCAGAATCACCTGGCAGACAACATTATATGGCTTCTGGGATCTTCGGAAGTTGCAGGAGAGGCTCTCCCACAGACTGCAGCGATCTGCTGGGTGTGTATGGAATAAGGCAATCTCTCAAGTAACCTGGTCCTGAGCTCCATAGGGCCTTATATGTTAATACCAACACCCTGAAGTGAGTTCAAACCCGTACTCAGTTGGGAGGCTCAGTGGAACACCATGAGCCATTTACTATGCTTGAGCCTAACCAATGCCCAAGGGTAAAATGAGAGGCGGTAGCTTAGGAAAAGGTAGGAGAAAAGAGAGAAGAAAACCAACTCGCTGGCCCTTCAGTGACCTCTTCTGTATTGAACTACTTGCAACAACCTAAATCTTCTACATTTGGGGAGGGGGCAGTCATTTGGTTGTTATGTATCTTGTGGTTTTTATATTTTGATTTTGTTCTGTGAACCGCCCTGAGACCTCCGAGTATAGGTATATAAATTCAATAATAAAAAAGAATAAAACAAAGAAGAAGAAGAAGAAGAAGAAGAAGAAGAAGAAGAAGAAGAAGAAGAAGAAGAAGAAGAAGAAGAAGAAGAAGAAGAAGTAGTCCAGGAATGTGCCTTGTTATGAGGGGGGTGGAGCCCTGAAAAATCAGTTGATGACTCTAAAGTCCAAAAAGTAAAAAAAAAAATGATCAAGTACATGAGCATATTTATATCTACATGTCTAGCACTTCATCAGAGCCTAAATTGAATATTTTCTGCTTTACAATGCCTCAACGATGTATTTCATTCTTTATTAACCAAGTTTTATCATCCCTTCTCCTGGCACTACTCACATATTCTCCTTTGGTTGAGGACAAATGAGGTGTGCTGTAATGAAACCGCTCTCCAGAAACCCAGAAACAGAAGCAGGTACGGTCTTATTCACTCCAGGATTGCATTAAATAATCTACTAATGCCAAGTTCTCATGGAAAATATATTATTTTATAATGCCCATAAAAATAAAATACAGCTGTTTATTGCTACAATAAAACCTAGACTTGTCTAGAACATTGGTATATGTTGTCAATCACGAGATTTAAGTGGTTACGCTATGAAAATCACATTAGGGTTATAGTTTTGTTGGTTTTTCCACCTCTCTAAAATTGCTAGTTTTATGTACACATTTTCCATTCCAAATACAATAAAGTGGATCTCACTGGATGATTTCCCAATAGTTTCATAGTTCTGAATATTCTGGCTTTCAGATATTTATGCTTTTTTTAAAGGCATATAGGATGGTCTCCTGGAAATCCACTTGGCTCTGTTTATGTCCGTGATTCTTAAATGGTGGGTTGAATATTGTACTTTCAGGTGACATAGAAGCGTGGAATTGTAGAGTTGGAATGGACCGCGAAAGTCATCTAGTCCAACAGCTTGCAATGCCATTGCCCAACATGGGGCTCAAAAGATCTGAAGGGAAAATGCATTTGGTACGGGGAAAGGGCTGTAGCTCTCTAGTAGAAGGTCCCAGGTTCAGTCACTGGCAACCCACTGAGCCAATCCTCAGTGGCTGACTCACTTCCTTTGCCCCTGATTGGCTCTAATCAGCAAAGGGCCAAGACAAGTTCTTCTCAGTGGCTAAAAATCATGCTGATTAGGTGACTCTAGGAGACTGGAGACAAAGGCCCTGCTGTAGAAATAGTAATTAATTAAGAACAATGGGTCTTTGACCCCTTCCCTCAATGATCCCGGACCACTATGCCTCTATTCATGGGATGAGCTGGTAGGGTTCCTCAAGGCCTGGCGGACTTACCATTCACATCTTTGGTAGGTCTCTCTCAGCAGACATGTGTAGGTTGTGAGCATTGAAGGGTGATGAGGAGCAATAGAAAATGTTTTGGGGCTCAGAACCAGGGTGGGGTCATTCAGCTAGGGAAAAGGGGTAAGGGTAGGAGTAGCTCTTCTGCCTTTTTAGGATGGCAAGAAATGTAGTAGGTGGGAGGCAGAGCTGAGAAAGAAATCACATTGCAGGTAATATTCAAGTCAATTCATGTTGCCTTGGCTATATTTTAACTGTGCATTGTGTCCTGCCTTCCTTCCTTCTGAATTATGGGAACAAGGGAAGGTATTTATTCTCTTAACTAATCAGGCTGCTAGCTAGAGAAACTAGAAGACTTGCATATAAATTAGATATTTAAGTGCAATACAAGCTGTCTTCAGATCATGGGAGAGCTGGTGTGAAAAAGAACATGAGTACATAACATTTAAGAGAGTTGACTTATGGGGAACAATTTTATTCATGTTTTCTTGACAGCACGTTTCCCAAGTGTTCAATGGGGCTTACTCCCTAGTTTGTGTGTTTAGGACTGTAGTCTCTGCAGTTAGTTTTTTAGATAAGAACTACCGGTAACTATGCAATCCTGTGCATGTCTACTCAGTGTATGTCCTCAAGTTCAGGAGGACTTTCTCCCAGAAGGGTGTGCTTGGTCTTGCAGACCTACTGTATATTCCTGTGTATAAGACTACTTTTTAACCCAGGGAAATCTTCTCAAAAGTCGGGGGTCCTCTTATACACCTGGTCGTATTTCTTATATGGCAAGTATATCCCAAACTCTGTATTTTAACTAGAAAAGTTGGGGGTCGTCTTATACGCCCAGTCGTCTTATACGCCAGAATATACGGTACATAATGCTGTATATCTCAAATCAGCAATGGATAGGATGGTGTATAATACTCTTCATTTGAGGCTTCTAGGAAGTAACTTGACAAGCATCTGGAACCAAATGTAAGGGATTGCACTAAGCATTCTGTGCTGTCACTTCCAACCCCTTGTTTGTATGATTCTCAATTTTTAATCTCCCAGCAGCATTTGTGATTGCAATTCTTAGAGAGAAGTGTCCCTTCTAGCACAGCAGCAGTAGTTAATATTGTGTTTGGTTATCCCATAAGCCTCTATTTTGAGAGGCTTATCCGTCAGCCACGCAGCGCTGTACTAGGTGAAGCTCAAAATAATCTCTCCTCCCTTGAGAATTGTGTTGATCTTGCTGTTGGGCAGGCATAAGAAAATAAGATAAATATTGTAGACTGATTAATTTTTATAAGAAACCAGTGCATTTTCCAACCGCTGAACTTTTATCCTAATCTCTTGTAATGAAATTTTAGAATAAATGTTTAGCAAAACTTAAAAATGGAGAAGTTGCACATATGCAAACGTAATGCATTGTGACAAGAACTTGTGTGTTTGTGCAAATTGATTTAAAAAGTACTAAGAACATCCACACCTATGAACAAAAAAATGAATGTGAGTTTTGGATTACAGAAAATAGCTAGCTGTATTAATAAACACACTAAATTAATATGTCCTTCCAGACCAGTGGAAAGCCTTGCACTGACACGATCTGGTAGCTGGAAGTTCCATCTTAAAGTTCTAGTTCTTCAAACTGCCTAAGATAACAGAACGAGATTACTTTTTTTAAAAAAAGAATGGTAACTACAATCTTCATAGCTTGCCACTCATTGTACCACTAGTACGTTGACTATCTAATCACCTGCAACAGAGCCATGCAATTTTGGACAGTGATTATGTTTCAGGGTGTCTATGACTTGAATAGGAGAGTATTGTTGCAGCATTGCTAGTTTTTGAGGGATATGATGAATTACCCCTCTTCATTTTTACTTCCTGTTTCCTTGCAGTATTAGTTGAAGAAGCTATAGACACAACCTACTGGCCTCGTAGATTTCCCCTTGTTGCTGGAATATTCAGTTTTGGCATGCATTAAAGAATACACTTCTACTTAGCTCAGTTGGTAGAGCCTGAGACTCTTAAATCTCAGGGTCATGGGTTCAAGCCCCACATTGGGCAAAAGATTCCTGCCTTGCAGTGGGTTGGACTAGATGAGCCTCAAGGTCCCTTCCAACTCTACAGTTGAACAGTTCTATGATTCTATGCCACCAAAGTACTATAAAAGCACTTTCATGTACTTTTGATTTCAAGGTAAGAGATTGAAATGCCTGCTTAACTTACCAATTGAATTCAATGGGGCCTAATAGTGTTCTGAACATTCAAAGCTGCAGTAAGATGGGGGGAAAGTTATACATGTCGCAGACAGAATGTCCTTTCCACTTCCACAAGCTATCCTCAAGCTAACTAAAGAAATAGAGTTTCTTTTAGTGATTCTTTTAAATCCTATGAGCAGTTGGATTCTAACCCAGACCTCTGACCTTATGCTAGAGAACCAAAGATAACTGTTGCTTGTGTTTTAATTGGTTCCCAAGTGCCATGATATTTTAAAGACAGTAACATTTGAGGAACCCTTCAGAGCTATAGGAAAACTTTTAGGAGTTTTCCTTTTATAATCATTGTATATCTACAAAGATATTGTCCTGAAGGAATAGGGAGGATATCAGACAGAGACCATAGATTCTGTAGGCTTTAAACTTCTGGCTTTGCACAAATTGAATAGTGAAAGTTGTGTTATTGAAGTATCTTCAAACAAGATGTTATAGGAATGTTATTGTCAGTCTAGGAATTAGATGCTATTCTGCAGCTACAGGCATCCATTGGCTTACATTCCTATAAAGCTGTCATCTGCTTCTGTGCAAGACACTAATATATGAATCATAGAATCATACAGCAGGAGAGTTGGAAGGGATTCCAAGGGTCATCTAGTCCAACCCCCTATGCAGGAATCAAAGAACTCTGAAAGATAGCCATCCAACCTCTGTTTAAAAACTTCCAATGAAGGCGAGTCCACCACTTTCTGAGGTAGCCCGTTCCAACCGTTGAATAGCTCTTCTTGTCAGAAAGCTCTTCCTAATGTTTATATAAATCATATATATATGAACCTGATTGCTGTAGGATAAAATGCGTTTCTTCCTATTTGCATATACACCTGTACAGTCGTACCTTGGTTGCCAAATGCCCTGGAACTTGTACATTTCGGCTTCCGAATGATTGAAAACCAGAAATGAGTGTTCTGGTTTCCGAACGATTTTCGGAAGTTGAACGTTCAATGAGGCTTTCACAGCTTCTGATTGGCTGCGGGAGCTTCCTGAAGCCAATCAGAAGCCATGCTTTGATTTTCGAACATTTTGGAAGTCAAACAGACTTCCGGAACGGATTCTATTCGACTTCCAAGGTATGACTGTATGTGTTGCACATGCCTATCTGTACTATAAAACATAAATATATCTTTCTGATGTGTATAAAATCCTAGTGTAATATGAGGCATTCTGTGGTGTAGTGGTTAGAGTGCTGCACTAGCACCTGGGAGACCAGGGTTCAGATCTCCACTCAGCCATGAAACTCACTGGGTGACTTTGGGCCCCTCACAGTGTCTCAGCCTAACCTACCTCACAGAGTTGTTGTGAGGATAAAAACGGAGAGCCATGTATGTCACTGTGAGCTCCTTGGAGGAAAGGTGCAATATAAATGTAACAATAAACAAATAAATATCCATTTGGGCCAAATGACATCTATCAACACTCTTGATTTATCCTGCCAGGCAAGCGTACTCAGATATACTGAAATAGGAGCATTCAGATGAGAAATCTTTTCAGTGCAGGACAGTGAGCTTCCTTGGCTTTTGTTTTAAGCATTGGGGCAAATCTTATTTGATGTATGATGTTCACATTGTACAGTCTGAAATACCCTGTTCTCTGCATGGAATCAGTTGTCCTTCCTTCTGTTTGAATTTCTGTAGTTCTTTAGAAAAGATCACACTGGTGACTACATTGTTAATAATTGCTCAGCATTTCCCATTCTAGCCTCCAGTCTATCAGACATCCAAGGAATTATTGAAAGTGCAAATGTGATATCAGCATCTTGGGGTTTTCATATTCCCCGACTCTTTTTCATTAAAGATGAAATTTGCTGCTGCTTTTGTAGTTAAGAGCATCCTCTTGGGTTAGGAAAAGGTAGAAAAAGGAGGCCATGCAAATTGAAGATCTACACTAAGACTGCAGTGGGTTCCGGTTTCCGCCTGCAGGAATGGCGGACCTGTTTTCCATCTCTCTGACCTTTGTAAGGAATTTGGCGGTTGCTAGGGGAGTAAATGGCAACCCCCTACCCTCTCCGGGGGTTACGGAGAGGGGCCGCTGGCCCGCGATGCCCCCAGACCCACTCCGACTGTTTTTGGAGTGGGGGGAGCTTGGGCTGAGCACTTACAAGGGCCAGGACTCCCGGACGCTAATCTGCATGGCGGGGATTTCCATGGTTAAAGAAGATAATTAGGCTTAAATCTATGGACATACTTCAGAAGGAGGGAAAGAAGCGCTGTTTACTGCTGAGAAATTTATGCTGCCGAGTGAGAGGAGTCAAAGATTGTACTGCATCTGGAAGAAGGATTGATGGGGACGGAGCGATAAGGGGAGTGAGTTTTTATTTTATTTTTTTTCTTCATATTGTTGCCTCGTACCTTCCCGGACGCGATGTCCTGGCTTGTTTGGAGTGAAAGAGAAGCAAAAGACTGTGTGAGTTGAACCTTATAACTGTTGTTACTGAGCATATTTTTTTAAAGATGTGGAGTTGCCGATGAGAAAAGCCCCCCCCCTAGTCGGACGGAAGGAGTTCTGAATGCGTTCGGAGGATTTATGAGCTGTGACGCACTTTAAATTGGAGCAGCGACCTGAAGCTAAGTTCAGCTATAGGGCAAGGAGATCCATTAATTTACCAAGAGTCTATGGTTTGATGTTTGGGTCTCCTGCCTGGAAAAGCTGTAAATTCTATAATGATCGTAAATCTTCATGGCTATGAGAGAAAAGCGAAAGTGATTTGAGCTTTTTAAGATGGCGCTACTTCGAATTGCTTCAACGCAACAGGTGCTCCATTAAGAAGATTTATGGGGAGGCTGGACTGATTAACTCACACAGGAGAAAGAACATCTGTGAGACTTTGTTTGATATTTATATCAGCAGCTGGGAAACAATCGTGAAAGTGGAAAACATCTATGTGACTGTAAGGGGAAGATCTGGATTATTATGAACTTGAAGGACGATTTGAACTTTAGAAAAAAGACGGCAGTGGACAGTTGCGAGGAATTCCCAATTTCTTGAAGCATGGGAACCCAAATAAAAAATTCTTTAGATGATTTGGCATAACATTCGGTCTGATTGATATATATATGTGTATAATTTGAAATATTGAATGTGATATAATTGGTTTTAATTGGAAAATTAATAAAAATATTTAAAAAAAAAAAAAGACTGCAGTGGAAACTTTTATTAACTTATAAAATAACTCAGCTTCTGTGGTCAGCAAACAGATATTCTATTATCCAAAGAAAATAATTCTAGGATTTTTAAACAAGAGGATTAAAGAGGATAAGTCATCTTTGTTCAGCAAAACATGACTTGAGGTGCCATAAGGAATTGTTTGTACTATTGGCAGATTCATTCTTGTTCTGGCTGTTTGTATCCCTTTATTCCTAGCTTGGTCTTTCTTGCTGACCAACTAGTCCTTAAATCATGTTTTAATTGTCATTCTTGAAGACTACATTTCTGATTAATAAGACAGCTCCCTACACAAAAGCAAAGACAATAAACACATAAAGCTTATGCAGAGAGCATGAAACACTTCAAAAAGCAAACTTGATCATACATATGACTGAATTAAATATTTGCATGTGTGATACTTTACTTCTGTAAGGGATGCTGTGGGTTAAACCACTGAGCCTAGGGCTTGCCGATCAGAAGGTTGGCGGTTCGAATCCCCACGATGGGGTGAGCTCCTGTTGCTTGGTCCCTGCTCCTGCCCACCTAAATGTTCAAAAGCACATCAAAGTGCAAGTAGATAAATAGGTACCACTCCGGCGGGAAGGTAAATGGTGTTTCCGTGTGCTGCTCTGGTTCAAGAAATGCCTTAGTCATGCTGGCCACATGACGCAGAAGCTGTACTCTGGCTCCCTTGGCCAATAAAGCCAGATGAGCGCCGCAACCCCAGAGTCATCCACGACTGGACCTAATGGTCAGGGGTCCCTTTACCTTTACTGTACTTTACTTCTGCATGTGTGGTCCTGCAGTATGCTGTGTAACACCACATAAAAAGAATATTGATAAAGGCTAATGTAAAAACTCCCAGGTCATCTAGTGATGCAGCTACCTTCTTGAAGCTGAACAGGTCTGGGACAGATCCATGCCTGCTTTGGAGACTGTGTGTTCTGTCTTGAGAATTCATATGCATTCTTCTTTGCTTTCCATGATGAAGGCACAAATACATCCGTAAAACACCACACAAAAATCATCTTTCTGCAATAATGAGTATGATCACATAAAGGGTGTATGTACTGTTTGCAGTGTTTTTTCCAATCTGCACAATGTGTGTGTGTTTGTCAGCCCACCCATGAGGCAAGGTGAAGAAGCTGCCTCAGGGAGCAGAATCTCCTGCAGTGGCTCCCCACTCACCCCACTGCTGCTGGAGACGCACCACCAGCATCAGCTCCAATCTCACTGGAAATCAGCACCAATGCTAGCACCACTTCTTCTCCACCAGCGGCAGAGGCGGTGGGGTGGACAGCAGGGGACTAGACGGGCAGCGAGGCAGGTGGCACAGCAGAACAGAGTGTCACTTCTCATTTCACCTCAGGTGGTGAAATGAGATGCACCACCCCTGGTGTCTGTAAGACACCAAAGAACAGGGAGGAAAAACTAAAACTTGCAAATTGCACATGCACAGCGCTCCGTGCAAAAACTGGACGTAAACATGGGAGGGTAGCTAATATTGGGCAAACAAGATCTGACAATTTGAGATTCAACTATCTGGAGAGAAATTCAGATGAGAAGCTGATTCATGCTTTGATGCAAAATCAAAGCATTACCTGTGGCATGGCTTTCCTTCCAGAACAGTGCTCTGCTGCACGTGTGACCAAAACACCCATGTCCAATCTGTACAGAGAGATGGGGAGGTAGTGATGTGTTGGTTAAGTGATAATGGGTGCACACACACCTGTACCGGCATGACCTGAGTGTGAATTTCACTAACATAGTCTGTGCCATAGAAGAGTAACTTATGGTGTGTGGATGTGGGCGGGTGTGCCACAAGCTATGTCTCCTGAACTTTAGGGCAAAAGCAAGGACCGCATTGTCACCAGACAATTAGAAACTGAGTTGTTATCTCCTGAGGCTGCTAAGACTTACACATGTAATATTATACACATGAGCACTCTTATTAAGTGCATGAGCATAAAGTTACTCATGTGCATAGCTATTTGCATTAATGGGGCCATAATTTGTAGTAAATTATGTCTCTGATGCTTGCAACAGTTAACCTCTTTTACTGTCCATCTGAGGCCATTTTTAAAAGAAGTTATTTAGCATTCAGAAGTAGTTTCCTCATAATTGCTGGAATGAAAGTGCAAATAGAACAGCAAGTAGCTGGTCATTACTGAATTTCAACTGTGTTTGCTGGTTTCATCTCGCCTTAAATAACTACAGAGGTTTACACTGGATGCACTCCAGGAGAAACTTCACCTGCACTAGTTCCAGTGGTATGAATGGGAGTTGCTCAAGAAAGGATTGCAGTTCTTTCACAAAGCCTCATTTTCCCCCATTCAGCTTTGTCCAAAGAAGTAAGTGCCTTAATGCATGTAGCTAAAACTGAATTTAGTCACACAGAGAATACTTTATCTGGTATAACTGTGATTTACAATTCAACAGTACATATGCAAATGAAATCAGAATTTGCAAAAACACAATGATAAATTCTCTTGGGAGAATTAATAGCTACTGCCTGCCCTGTTTATGTTGAGGTTTAATTAAATTCTGTTGCATGAACTAAAGGGGGGAATTAATTCCGCATCCAATATCATAGTCAAGCATTAATATGCACCAATATTTAGCCCAAAGACCAGCATATATTAGTTGCCTCCATTATCTAAAGAGGGGGTATTAAAAAAGATACAATAATAATAATAATGGCTAGCATTCAGGCACACAGTGAGTCAAGCCACATTGTTTTTATTGTTTACATATAAAGCTATAGCTTAGGGCCCCACTCTTTTGGGGGCCTCAAAAAATTCAAAGGAGAGCAACAAGACCAGTAATGTGGATGAGGGGGCAGACTTAGCACCCTTGTTCCTTCTGCCCCCACCCTTGAAAGGTAACACCAGAATAGATCTTGAGACTATTTATCAAAAAGCAAATGTTTTGTAATCCTTCCTTATCTGCACAGAAACAGTTCAGAAAGAATGAGGGTGGAAATAATTTTATATCGATTATTGTCCTCCTTACAGATGCAATTTCTCCTCCAGCCTCTGGCAATTGATAATATAGCCATGCATGTCGGAGGAAAGCCCCTTACACATATTATATTGGACACTCTGCTGGCTCGATGTAATGAAATATTAAAGAGATGAAATGAAATGAGTTTTAAGGTTGTTTTTTTGAGAAACAAAAACATGCTGTTTTTCAAAAGCATCCCTGGATCCTTCCTGCAGAAGAGGATGCCTGCCATGCCACAGGCACTCAGCTATTAGCCATCAATCATGTCACTGTAATAAATGGCAGCCTGAGAGGTGAGCCTTCGAGTGGCAGATGTTTGCCGGTGGTGTTTTGAAGCCATTCCACTGAAATGCCAGAAATGCTAGTAAAAATTAGGTTGAGCGGGATTTTTGTAGGCTTTCATTTTTACACCAACTCTTACGATAAGATAGACTTTCCCATCTAAATGCTTTGGCAGCTTTCTGTTGGTAAGGGGTCCTAAGCTGTTGAGCTATGAAGTCTTTGGATGAGAGAAATGTGCAGTGCTTGAGTTGAGGTACACACAACTGGAATGCTTGTCTTCCCAACTCATCCGAGCCAGCAACTTTCTCTTTGTACAGTGGTACCTGTAGTTACAAACTTAATTTATTTCCGGGGGTCCGTTCTTAACCTGAAACTGTTCTCAACTAGAGGCGTGCTTTCGCTAATGGGGCCTCTTGCTGTCGCTGCGCCGCTGACACAATTTTCGTTCTCATCCTGGGGCAAAGTTCTCAACTCGAGGTAACTCTTCCAGGTTAGCGGAGTTTGTAACCTGAAGCGTTTGTAACCTGAGGCGTTTGTAACTCAATGTACCACTGTATATCCAAAGCCCTTCCCTTAAACTATGTGACTAGCAAGGTTGCTCTCAGTCACACTGTACTGCATACCTAGACTGATAAGCATGTGGACTGCAGTTTTATTGAGCAGTCAGTTAAATTAATCAGTTTGCAAGCTTTTCATTAGCTAACAAGCGGTTTCCCAGTCCATCAGGCTATATCTGATATGGATATAGACAAGTGTGTGTGATTTATTCTAGCCTAAGTAAGGGCAGGTTTAAATCCAACCAAGTTTTAATGTGATTTGAGCAATTGCCATTGTGCTTAACTCTACTATTTGAGAGTAAGAGCTTTCTTTTCCAAACCTTTCTCTGCCCAACACTATGGTTTTTCATTTCTTGGTTCACCTGAAGCCCCTACTCTTCCCCATTACCCACAGTATCCATTGAAGCTCCATTGCTGGTGGGAGGGGGTGTCTCATAAAATATGGAAGCATAGTCAGTATTGTTATCCCAAGATTTGAAAATGCCTAAAGCTATCCTTGCTGCAGAGCAAAATTATTCACCCTCCAGATAATCACCAACTTTGCTGTGTGTTTCTTGAATGGAGAAATTTATTAATTTTGTTCCAGCCTCTGTAGTCCCTCTGTCAAGTTAATCTGAAGTCATTTTTGTGGTGACCAAAAGTGCAAAAAAATTGCCAAAGTTTAGGAAAGAGGCAGTGAAAAATGCATGTTTTAAAAGGTAGAGCATGGGAAGTAGAAAAGGAACAAACAATATTTAATGGTATTGAAGTGAAAGAAGATGAAGAAAATATATGAAAAGGCGGATTGGAATAGAAAAGACATTTTAAGTTATGAAACTGAACAGAAATCAAATTTATCAGATTGCCTAGAACACAGTGAACGTGAAATTGCTGTATTGGGATTGACAGCAAATACATTTCCATTATAAATAATACATCTTGAGGCGTAAAGAAATTGGGTGAGATGAAAGAAATGTAAAGTTCATAAACCAGGAAGGTAAAATGGGGTGACATAATAGGAAAGAAGGGATTGCTAGGGTGTTGCAGAGGTATAACTTTTGGTGGGGAAACATTTTAGAACATATGGGGAAATATGGTCACAACTCAAAAGCTAATCCCGCTTGAGAAAGGGGCTGGTTAATATGTTATCACCATCTGATGGAGGCTTCTATAAATGCCTCCATATGGTAGATGATAGATATGGTAATAAGATGAGCCATGCTTAGCAGCAGCAGCAATTCATTATATGCAAATTCAGAGAATGGTGCCTCCAGATATTAAGCCAAGTTACACAAGCCTTTTGCCGTGGACAGGCAGCCCCTTCACATATGTCATGATTAAACCAGGAAATTTCTAGCTTTCTGTTTCAAAGGTAACTATAGTCACTAGCTTTGGAGCAGACAAGAATATTGAACTATGGTTTGAAGTTGGTTTAAGACCTTGGCTCATTTCAAAGCTTGTAACTAATTTCTGGGTTTTGATTGAATGGGAAACTACGGTTAATTAAAGACTTCTTGGTTTAATTGCAAATCACAAAAAGAGATATTTATAGGGCAGGCTTCCTCAACCTCGGCCCTCCAGATGTTTTTGGCCTACAACTCCCATTATCCCTAGCTAGCAGGACCAGTGGTCAGGGATGATGGGAATTGCAGCCTCAAAACATCTGGAGGGCCGAGGTTGGGGAAGCCTGATATAGGGGCTCTACAACAGCCTCATTAAGTATCTGAGCATAGTATGCTAAAGTATTGTTATGAATTTAGAGTGTTAAGCTGTATGCAAGACTCCTCAAATCATTGGTTCCAGCAAGTGTTACAAGCTAAACAAGCCTTCTAATTCCCAGAATAGCCAAGCTAGCTTCTTAGTGAAGTGATGGGGGATTAAGGGCCTTGGTGCAAGACGACAAATGGGTGGGGCCCCAAAAAACAAGAGTTGAGCACAGAGAGTTGCAGTGAAATGAGTGAGTTGTAAAGCAGCAAACTGGGAGAAGGCAGAGATACAGAACAATGTCTGATGTCTGTTTGAATCCAAGGCTACAGCTATGGGAGAAACAAGACCCTCTTAGGGTGTTAATGCTGTGAGCCCCTCCATCGTGGGCTCAAGTTGTAAATATGTGTAAATGAACCACATATCCTAAAGATGCCACAGTCTCCACTGTACCTCATTCCAATGAACTCTAGGGAAGTGCCTGGACCACTGGAATCCTGCACTGCTCAGAAATTGGGGTTGTGTGCAACAGTATGATCATCCAAACTGGGACAATAATCTTACCTTCCAAGTCCCGGACTGCAGAATCCGGGACTGGCAGCCGTGTGACACCGGAAGTTGCGTTGACGTAACTTCCGGTATCGCTTTGCCCTTCTATGGGCACCAAAAATGGCCGCCGCTGGCTTCGAAAGTCGCTTGTACGCATGTCAGGAAGTGCATCGAAGCAACTTCCGGTGTCGCTCCGCCCATCTATGGGCACCAAAAATGGCTGCCGCTGACACCGGAAGTCGCGTCTATGCACTTCTGGACATGCGTAGATGCGACTTTTGAAGCCGCCGGCGGCCATTTTTGGTGCCCATAGAAGGGCAAATCGGAAAGAAAAAAATGGCCGCCGGCAGGAGAAAATAACGGAGAAAAACAGGAGACAAAGTGACACGGGGGACCACCGGGAAAAGGTAAGTAAAAACAGGGGTTTCCCGGGGGAAACGGGGTACTTGGCAGCTATGACAATAATTCAGGCATGTTTTGATATGCTATGGTAAAGCTTACTCTAGGGACATTTCCTGTACCTGTTTTGCAATGGTATCGTTAAACTAGCCTTGACCATGTGGTGATATCTTTAATATTTTTTATCTCTAGTTGTGGTCTTAGAGCACAGTTAAGTTGCATGTTTTTCTCTCTCCCCCTGCCCTTCAGCTGTTCACATTGGCTCAGCTTCCATTTGTTTCTGTTTGTGTACACACCAGGGGACACTTTTAGGGCAGGGATGTCTACTCTATGCCAAGGTTTTCAACACCTTGACTTGAGATGAATTAGGAGTGGCTTAAGGACTCCAATTGGTGTGAAGCGGTTTCCCCCTCTGTGGAGTTCAAAAGACGGGTATACACATATTTGAAACCAATGGAGAAAAGCAAGAGTTTGGGGCAGAAAAGCAAGATTTATGTATTCACTTTCCCTGCACACTATTTTTCTCAAAATCCACCCACTTGGATTTTTCATTTCTAAAAAGTTGCTGATTCCACATGATGTAGCCAGCCATTTGGGCAATGCAATTTTACTCCATTGCTGGGGTGTGTGTGTGGTTCAGTGATGAAAGCCATGCTCTTTTTTATTATTATTATTATTATTTTTATTATTATTAAAAATCAATAGCTGTAAGAAAAAGAAGCCATTTTTATACGGAGTTATTTTATTTTAAAAGCATGCACATCACCTTGTGGACACATTGTAGACCCTCCTCTCACTTTTTTCAGTTCTTGAAAAGATTAATAGGATGTTAGTTTCAGGTTTTAAAATAAATTTCTTGTATTGAAGATCATATCTTGATACTCACCATCAGTGCCTTTTTTCCTAAACATATGTTTAGGGGTACTCTCATTTTCCTACTCATATTGAAATACTGCCCCTCAATGAGGCCAAACTTGGATTCACAACATGTTTAGGGGTATGCGTATCCCTGTGTGCCCCTAGAAAAAAGCACTTCTCACCTCTATCGATATTTTGAGGGACAATTTCACTGACACTAAAGCCCTCTTTGTGCATTTGCCTGAACATGAAAGCGTTATAAGTGTGCAGCGGGGCACATGGAATTTCCCTTTCCGCACAATGTCTCCATGTGTATAAGCTCTTCTCAGACATTTGTGTGTTGAGTGTGATGGTCTTGGGGGACTTAAGCATGCATTTGAGCAAATGCACTTGGGAGTCTCTGTGCAACTAAGAACACTATCTTATCAGGATTCCCCATTGCACAGAGGCTTCAGTTTCATGAGCTTCAGAAAGTTGCACAAGCATTAAACTTGGCTTAGTTACAAAGCAATGGAAGCTCCTAAATTATTGGTATAAGAACTCAAGAGTGGCTTGTCAGAGCCTTATTGGTCTGAGCTGGAGCAACCAGCTCAAATCTCTGTACACGCTGAGCTTCTCAGGTAGACTGAAGGGAATAATAATAATAATAATAATAATAATAATAATAATAATAATAATTTATTATTTATACCACGGTGATCAGGCTGGGTTTCCTCAGCCACCCTGGGCGGGTTCCAACAAAATATTAAAATACAATAGTCCATCAAACATTAAAAGCTTCCCTAAACAGGGCTGCCTTCAGATGTCTTCTAAAAGTCTGGTAGTTGTTTTTCTCTTAGACATCTGGTGGGAGGGTGTTCCACAGGACAGGCGTCACTACCGAGAAGGCCCTCTGCCTGGTTCCCTGTAACTTGGCTTCTCACAGCAAGGGAACCACCAGCAGGCCCTCGGCGCTGGACCTCAGTGTCTGGGCAGAACGATGGAGGTGGAGACACTCCTTCAGGTACTAGACCGAGGTTGTTTAGGGCTTTAAAGGTCGGCACCAACACTTTGAATTGTGCTTGGAAATGTACTGGGAGCCAATGTAGGTCTTTCGAGACCGGTGTTATGTGGTCTTGATTACCTAGTTCTTTGCAAGGTGCAGGGAAGTGGACTTAGTTAAGCCTGGCAGGACAGCTTACTCTGTGGTATTAACCCCTTCATTTGTTAATTAGACTTAAGCATGTTGTTTATATGATACTGGTTATCCCACATATTTAGTGTTCAACTCCTGTTTCCATCTTCCTATACATATATAACGGTTCCTTGACTATGATAAGTGTACCCCCTAATGTCAATTCCCCCAAAACCTGCTCTCCATTTTGCTTCCAAAAATGATTTGAAAAAGCAATCTCCCCAGGTGATCAAAGTTAAAGCCTGTTTCTCTGTCAATTTATGTTCATATCTAAATTTCTCAAAACCAATCTGTTTACTGCCATCATCAACATTTACATTTTTGTACAGTATGCCCTACCATTATATCGCAGGAGTGTAAAAGATACACATTGTGCTATAAATGGAAGCCCTAACACTAATAATATCTAAAGCAATGTGAAGTTATATATAGAAAATTATAAGTTATGTAATAATCGCAAAAATACCATGAAATGTATCTTGTCCCTTGATCTTTCAATCCATGCTTTCCCCCCCTTTCACGTAAAACAACAACAAAAACCATAGAAAAAATTTCCCTTGACCAGCTTGCTCTCAGTAAGGGGAAACAAAAAAGAATAGATAAAAAGAAAACTCACGGCTTCCCAACTCTCTCAATCTCCCACAGCACCAGCCTTCAAAGGAATTCCCAAGAAAGCAATTCTTTACAAAGTACCTGAGCTTGACTGACCTGACTCCAGATACTTCTGTAAAGGGGATGGTAGGTGGAGCACCTTTTCCTTTGCTTTAGAACGTAGGCTGTTAGCACACCTCTGCATCTGTGAGACGTCAACCACAATTTGGATAAAACAGCAGTACAGAGATGTTCCCACTGGAACCACTGAGGCATATATTCAAGGCTGGGAAGCTGTCTGAATGCTCTTACATGCCAAATTCCATCTCTCCAGCCACACTCCTCATTTATAGCTTTGCAGGCTTCCCATGGGCTTCCACATTGCTTTTTTTGGTAAAAAAGAAATGAGGTGTTGGTAGTCATATATTGACAAAAGTGCCGTAGGTGCCAGCAAATAATGATTGTCAGGTAGATGAAAACAAAAGAGGTGATGGCAGTCTTTCATCACACAAAAATGGAACTGGGCTTCTGGTTGGCTACTCTGAGAACAGGATGCTAGACTAGATGGACCGTTGGCCTGATCCAGCTGGCAGGCTTTTCTTATGTTCTTACATTAGTCAGAACGGTAGTCCCCACTGATAATTTGCCATTGGTCATTCTACTATTCTGGGAGAGTGCAAATCACATATACCAAGTAAGGATAAAGATACAAGCATAACTTGTATATTTGTGAAATTACTTTGAGTCCAAAACAGGCACTTATTTCTTGAGAGCACTTTGCACTCCGATAGGAAGCTGCCTGATGCCAGCTCACAATATGTGTCCATCTAGGCCAGTGTTGTCTTCTCTGACTGGCATCAGCTCTCTGAATACCTGCTCCCTGCTCCTATTAACCAGAGATGCCAGAGATTGAACCTGGGGTCTTCCGCTTTTGAAGAACGCCCTTTACACCTGCACGATGGTCACCCTTCTCCCTGATCTCCTTTATCAGCCTGCCCTTACAGATCCTCATCAGTTCTTCCACACACCATCCAAAGATTCTAGTGCATTTAGGCTACAGTTTATATTTCCTTTCCCCCAGACAGTAAATTGTTTTTTTCTGACAGGTACGGGAGACAGGAGGGGGGAAATCACATCACTCACAGTGGCACAGGAAGGCGGTAAGAACACTAAATGCTCTCAAGCATAAGGAGCGTTTATTAGCCTTCGTGGGAAAGAGAATCCTTCTTTCTTGACAACTACCTTGGCAGAGAGGTAGCACTGTGCACACATAGCCTCAAGAAGAGGCTTCTCTGTAAGCGAGGTCTTTTTATTCTGCTTTCCAGTTCTTTACTGTTTAACTGATTGCAGAGCTTACCTCTTGACTTCATTTAAAGCCAAACTGTCAATTAAAGCCAAACCAGGTCCTTGTCTTAATACTGAATTGTGTTTCGGTTTGAAACCAGTGGGCTAATTGTTCCAGTAATAAATCCAGTCCGATGACGACAATTATCCATGTGCAAAATGAGCTTGCCTAGACAGTGCCATTGTGAACTCATACGTGTAAATGGTGTGTGACATCAATTAAGGATTTAACATAACAAGCCTGGACAAAGGGATAGAGACTAATTGAAAAGTAGAAAAGCAAGCAACATGTCATTGCTTAGTGGTGCTGAAATAATGGCCAGAAAAATTCAACTCATTCATGGTAAGCCTGATGTTTAGATAAGAATTAGTCAAGGATGACATAAGCCATTACCTAAAAGCTAATCATTTTTTTCAGGCCAGGGACCTCACTGACCTATGTTCAGCCCACCAGGGCAACCTGGAAAAGTGGGTGTGGCTAAGGTGGAACTTCCTTCCCGAGCAGCTCTGTAAATAGAGCAACCAGAAATTGAAAGGTGCTTTTTTTACCCCAAATATATTTATTATTTTGTAACAAACAAAGACACAAAAGCAGAAACATACAAAATACAAAAAGAAGAAGAAGAGAAACAAAAATTTCAAAACTTCAACTTGTATCTATTCTAATATCGGTGTCTTCCTCATGTCCCTTCCAACTGTGTTACATTGTAAATCCTCTTTAGTAATTTCTAAGTCTTATTCTGAAATTGAAAGGTCTTTGAACAGAGTGCTAAAAAGAAGATGGGGGGGGGGAGTGTTAGAAGACCCAGAAATGGAAATTGCCTTAAAAAATACCAGAGGGCATTTGGAGAAGCCCAATGAAGTAAACAAATATGCAAAACGGAAAAGAACAAAAACTGCAAAGCAATTCAGATACATACATATATATACACACACCCCACACATCTGTTTTGTTGTTGAATTGGCAGGGGATCCCCAAGGGCCCCCAAGGCATCTCAGTGGGCATTATATTCTGTGGGTCACTAGATAGCCACCCCGGTTTGTTCAAAAGAATTTCTATACTGTTTGACTGAAATAAAGCTCTAAGTGGTGGACAATAAATATTTAAATTATCAATAAAGACAGTTAAAAGCAATTAAAAACAGTTTAAAATAATTTCAATTATCAGTAGCCAGTGGTACCCTGGAGCAGAGGGTGGATTGGGTAGTCTTTTTGAATGGGATGCATTGTCTTCTTGGAATCACCTGCACCACAAGTATGACACGCTTTAACATAATTGCCCTAGACAGTAATTCTTTGCATGTGCTTTCCATCTGAACTCACTATTTTTTCTCCACATCAGCATGCATATGCACCTGCCAACAAAGGCTGACACTTCATGCTTCTCATGAAGTGAACTCTAGTGTAGAAAGCTTTGGGCCATAATTTTGTTCAGTCTTGAAGGTAACTCAAGACATTCTCGCTCTCTGCAGAAGTCTTGGAAGTTATTGAGTTAGTTGGGCCAATGATTCTGAACAGGCTAATGTGTGCCACTTTGCCCCTCCAGCTTGTTATATATATTTTTCTTGTGGTCCTAGGAGCTGGACATGTTTCCCACCTCCTAGTTTTAAAATTGCAATCAAAGTGGGACCTGTCATAAGAATAAACATGCCAGTTTCTTGCCCTGACTGGCAGCTTTTCTCTTCTCCCATCTTCTGTCTGTAACCTTTCCTGGAGCCAGAACCATTTTCCATGACCTTTCCGCCTTAGCGTCATGCTACTGTGGCAAGGTGTTTTATCTCACACTTCTCAAGTAATGTTAATGTAGAACGGAGGGCACAGAGAGCACTTGCTGGAACTAAGAGATGACATGATCTAATGAGCAAGAAGCTGCCTGACAGTTGCTCTAATGTTATTGATCATTCCTCTGCTTGGGCAGCTGAACAGCATCCTTCACAGAGGAATAAAGATGTATTTCAAAGCAATAGTTGGAGGAAAACCTCTGAGCAATGAAAGCTGGTAGCAACGAACAGTGGAAAGTCAGCTCTGCCTATTTAAGAGTTGAGCCCCTCAGGATTATTCTCCTTTTCCCTCTTCTCCATTTAAGCAGAGGTGAAGCCTCACTGTGGAGATCCTTGGGCTTCCAGCATGGCGGCCGGCAGCATGAAACTGGGTTGTATCCAGATTAAGTTAGTCATGCCTAGTTCCCCCATTGAAACCAATGTGGAAAGTTGCTTCAGTAGCCCCAGTCGGCCAATATTTCTATCAGTTTACCTGACAACACTGGCCATTCATGTTTATGTTTATTATAACTGGAATAGGAGAGCAGTACCTAAAGTCCCTCACCTTCTGAATCTGCTGTGCTAATAATGTACTAAAGTCTCTGTCACTGCTGCTTCTCTACTGTTACTCATAATGCTCATTAAGAATGAAAACTCACACCATCAACTTCTGTCAGCTTGCCCTAGTCCAGATGAGTTAACTCGGTTTATGTTTTCATTGAGTTCTTTTCCCCTCCGGAATGTAAAATAGCCCATTAAGTTTGTTTCTGGAAAGACTCTCATTATGAGCAGGACTTGCAGGCCGTTATGCTAGGGTTTATTTATGCATTTATTTATTTAGTATTTCTTTTCTTGTTGTTTTGTTACATTGCATTCTTAAATTCTACCATTTATTTCTTGATTGCATTTTTATCCAGCCCTTCATTTTGGAAGGTGAGGGACTCGAATCCACAGCCCACCCCACTTCATCCTCACAATAACACTGTGAAGTAGATTAGGCTAGCAGAATGATTGGTCCCAAAGCTTCATTGTTGACTGGGGATTTGAACCAGGTCCTTGTCCAACACGCTTTTTTAAATATATATATATATATATATATATATATATATATATATATATAATTTTACAGAAAAGAAAACACAGCACTTTAACACAACAAATACAAACAAAAATAACAAAAGAAAACATTATAAGAATAACAAAACAAAACAACAACACAAAAATCCAAAGACTATAATCCTTTCCCCTTAACATTATTAGAGGGGACTTCCTCAAGTTCCCTCTATCTGCGGTTCATTTCTCATTCATCTTTAGCAATTTCCAATTCATTATTTAAAACTCTTTACAATTTCAATTCTCTCATACATCAATTTACTTAACATAATACTTAAACCCGCAGTTTCTATAAACTTCTAAATTTAATCTTAATATACAATTTTACCATACTTTTTTAGATAAACTTTAAAATCTTTCCACTCTTCTTCAGTCGCTTCTTCTCCCCGGTCACGTAGTCTCCCGGTCATCTCAGCCAGTTCCATGTACTCCATCATTTTCATTTGCCAATCATCCACTGTTGGTAATTCTTGGGTCTTCCAGTTCTTAGCTAATAATACCCTTGCCGCCGTTGTGGCATACATAAAGAAATTAACATTTTTCTTGGGAATCTCTTTTCCAACTATACGCAATACCCTTGTCCAACACTCTAACCATTGCAACACACAGTCAAATGTTAAATGTGTCTTTTAAAATGTCTTTTAGTGAGGCATTTGGCATCCCATTCATCAACAAAATGTTCCCAGAACAACTTCTAATACAAAATATAGTACAAGGAGGAGGCAAGAATTTAGATTCCAGTGAATCTAAAATGCCTGGGCGATGGGGAGTTTTAACTTGCTGTGAAAAATACAACAAATTTGGTGCCAGGCAAACCTTTCTGGGGAGAGAGTTCTGAGGTTGGTGGTTAACAAACTCTTCACCTATGATTGTTGTAGGACTTGGAAAGGAGATCCCAAGGCACTTCTACATACATGAACATGTTTGAAATAAGCACAGGCAGGTGCAGACAACAAAGGAAGTTGCCTTGTGCCAAGTCAGATCATTGGTCCATCCAGCTCAGTGCTGCTGGCTGGCTGACTGACTGAGTGTGGATCTGTGAGGGTTTCAGGAAAGAGTCTTTCCCAGCCCTACCTACACACACTAGGGATTCAATCTGGAACCATTTGCAGGAAAAGGATGTGGTCTATCACTGAGCTACAGACCTTTGCCTTGCAATGGAGAGTTGCTCCATTAGAAGCCAGTATACCACCACCATTCCCTCCATGGCTGGAACAGCGTACAGATGCAATTGCGCTTCCTACATGTGTTGTCTCATGACCCAGGTATTCACAGCCACTTCCCTGACAATGAAGCATGAAATGACAGCCTTTTGTCCAGACCGCAGAAGCTGGTGTATGCTGGAATTGGCATAAGTCTAGAGATGCGTAATGGTTTAGGGTAAGATCCAGAAAAAGTTCTGCTTGAAGTAAAATATTGGACCATGTCAGAAGGGGGAGGCAACCATGGACTGGTGTGAAGGGTCTCATACTAGCACCCTGAACTATTTCTCTCTTCCATAATTATTTCATTATTGGCAAGCCCAAGGTGTAAAACCCATCTTTTGTGGTGAATCTAATCAGCTCTGTCTGAAAATATTACATATCTCATAATCTCCAATATTACACACAAGGAGATCAATGTTAAGTAATACTATGGAAGGGGTGATTTTATTTGGACAGAGTTTTATTACTTGGATTTTGATAAAGCTGGATAAAGCTCAGCATATAGTCCTGTATAACTGTGATTTGAGAATGTCCAGGAACTAAAAAGGAAGAATTTACTATTGCAATCCCATTAAAACCATCGTATTTCACTATGTATGTTATTGGGGGGTTATGTTGTAAAGAAATGTATGAGCAAAACTCTGTGAACTACAGTAAATAGAACTGGAAAGCAACAAAACAATTGGTTTGTTTAAGAAATAATGCAGATTGAATAGGGTGCTTTTGAAGCATAATGGCCTATTGATGAAAGATAACAAGAGGAGTGAAGCTGAGACATTGATGGGAAAACTATCAGAACATACCCAAACATTATTTTCAAAAGCAGGAAACATTGATCCTATAATTACGCCTGATTGCGTTGTGTATTTTTCCCCCTCCACAAATAACTGATGATACTTCTGATGCCAATATGAGTGAATCAAAGTTTCTTGCTGGTTCCATGTTGAATAGCTGTATTTTCAATTGAGCTATTACTACTAATGGTGTGTTGAAATAGGAGTGCTTTTTCGCAAAAAAGCTTTCACAAAGGGCCACCTCTTTTTATGAGTTTTCGGGGACTGTCATCAAGTTCTGTATTGTCCGCACTGACTGGCAGTGGCTTTCTAGGGTTTTAGAGATGGGAGTTTTCCCCCACCCTTGTCTGGAGATGCCAGGGATTAAATCTGAGAGATGCCAAGGGTTGAACATGGGATCCTCTGCATGCAAAACTACTTATTCCCAGGTAAATGTGTTCATTGAGGCAGCAGAAGCAAACTACATTTTATTCCTACCATCATGCTTGTACCATGATTTAAGTGAGTTTAAAATGTGAAAGTGCACAAAGAGGATGGCATTCAACTAAGTTTTACTCAGAGTAGACCTACTGAAATTAATGTTCATTAACTTCAATGAGTAAACGCTGGATAAAATTTAGTTTGAATACTACCCAGAGAATTAAAAACTAAAAATAAAATCAGGGATAGCAAACTGGAATGTGGAAAGCATTCTAAAGAATGAAATGGCAGTGAAGAAAAATGTGAGATGTGGGCTTCACAACTGAATTAACAAATCTAAATATTATTTATTTTATTTTTATCTTTACATTTATATACCACCTTTATTTTCCTAGGATAGTGTACATGGTTCTCCTCCTCCTTGTTTCACCTTCATAACAACCCTGTGAGGTAGGTTAGGCTACGAGATTGAAGCCTAACTTCAGGGTCTAAAATTATCTATCTTTACATTTGCCATACTTAATGCCAACAACAACAACAACAACAACAACAACAACAACAACAACAACAACAACACTTTATGAAGCACATTGTGAAGGAGGCATTTAAAAGGAATAGCCTATGTTAGAGGACAATGATGGCTCTCAGAATGGGCTGGATCAAAAAGCTATTTTTGCTTTCATGGAAGAAGTCTTTCCTTCAGTCCTAGGAAAGCTTTGGATTCAAGATTCAATAGTGTTACTCACGCATCCCCAACCTGCGGCCCTCCAGATGTTTTGGCCTACAACTCCCATGATCTCTAGCTAACAGGACCAGTGGTCAGGGATGGTGGGAATTGTAGTCCAAAACATTTGGAGGGCCAAAGAACACATCCCCTATTTAAAGGTAAAACAATATCATCAAACTCTGCTTCTGTCTTCAGTCCAACATTTCACACGGGGTCATAAAGTGTGACAGAAATACACACAGGTGCACCCATAAGTCCTTGCTGTAGGTACAAAATAACAACGAGCTGATATACCATTTGAGGGACCCAGCTTGCTCAACTCTCTGATCCTCTCTCTGTGCTCTTTTATCTATGCATTACTTAATCATATTGTGTAGTAGCCTCTTATTGATTTCTTATTGGCTGCACTTCATAAAATGGCTCGCTGGAGATAAGGAATCCTTTTCACCCACCTTGCCCAGATTACAGATCTTTATCACTACAAAAGCACATAGCTCAAGGTCAGGGCGGGCGGGTTGCAGTGTTTAGTCTGGAAAGAAATCAAAGCCGTATGGGTCAAAAGAAGAAGGGGGGGGCAAACATTTTGCTTACCTGGAGGATTTCTGCTTTGATCACAGACTCAAATCTAAAGAACTACAATGGATGTTGAAGGAGTACTAAAGGTTCCTTTTTCTTAAGTAATTTACTGTCTCTTTCCTTCTTTATCTTCTAAAAGGTTTTATTTGAATGCTGTGCTCCTTACTGTCATTACAGATTGCACTGAGTAACTATTTGTTATATACAATGGCCATATTACATAATATAGTGTTATAGGATTGGGTGGGGGGATTGGTCTGGATGATATCTGTGGATCCCTTCAGGGTCTATGATTCTGTATCTGTGCAAATCTAACAAAGGAACCTTCTGAAGTCATCAGACCAGTGCTATTTCTCTAGAAAAAGAGGTGCCAGAGCTCACCATGAACACCTCCCTTGTTCTCTTATTTATAATGACAATGGCGCCCACCTGAGAGGTGCCAGAACTGAGTTCTGATGAGCTCTGGCTGAAAAAAAGCTGTGGTGATACACATCCTGCTTCTTTGTCTTGGTTATACATGCCAGCCTGGCACATTCTTTCTGAATTATGTTCCAGATGCTCAACACCAGGCATCCCCAAACTGCAGCCCTCCAGTTGTTTTGGCCTACAACTCCCATGATCCCTAGCTAACAGGACCAGTGGTCAGGGATGATGGGAATTGTAGTCCAAAACATCTGGAGGGTCGATGTTTAGGCATGCCTGCTCAGCACCTTCCCATTGGCCACCTCTTCACTCAAAAGAAGCCTCTTAGGATCTCAGGGGACTACATTTCAGCCCCAAATGTTATCAAAGTTGGAAGGTGGTCTGGAAGGGGAGACAAAGCATAGGCCTTGCCTTGCATCTACTTGCTGTGTTTGTCTCCCACCCACCTATAGTACCTTCTGCCCCCTAGGCAACCCCTATAGTGGCTCCTCTTCAATTGATTTAGATCTCCCTGTTTTTTGAGAACTGCCTGCAAAGACTACAGACGTTTTCCAATAGCCATCACTGCAGGCAGAAAAGAGGACTTCATTTTCCAGGAGCCCAAAGTGAGCAAATCTTTTTACTGAGATTTCCTGAGCTCTCCTTGCCAGTATAAGGACAGCTGCTGTGCATTAAGAGGACCGAATAACAGGAAATATTGATCTAATCTGAGCGTTGCGTAAGCTTTCACTACTGGCAGGTAGAGCCACCTGTGGGTCGGCCCACACTTGCACAGCTTGAAATCTTTATTGCTCTGCCATTTGTAACGGGGCTGAGCATTTTAAGCGTTTAATCGCTGATAGGCGGTTGGCAAATGGAGCAGCCAGCTTTTGATGGCTCGTTTTGCATGCTCTCAGTGCTTTTGGCATTGTCGTCTCAGACTTCTATTCAGACCCGTTTAGGGGACCTCTGTTCTAAAATGAAAAGTGACATCAAACTGTTAAGTGTTTCACTCCAGCCTTGAGACAAAGACAGAGATAGTTCTGCCAATGAAGCCTTTGTGGCTGTCAGTGGAACCCAGGCTCAGTTGATGGAGGGAAGGCTGCAGTATCTGCTGTGACTTTTCCCCTTTTGGCAGAAGCAGATTCACACTAGCCAGCTTAAATTTATTGGCAGTTGCTATGTTGCAGGGTGGTGATGTTCTCCAGTATTTGAGGGTCAGGCTGTCCTTAATGCTGCCTGAAAAGTGCTGAAGAGTTCTAGAGATTTAGGGTGGGGGGGGGGAGTAAAGCAGAGCAGCAAATGTGTGGTTTTTTTAAAAAAAAACACAAAGCTTTTAACTTAAAAAGAAAACTCTCCTCTGCTCTGCTGTATCAACAGCATAAACCATTCAGAGTTCTTAAGTGTTCTGGAGGTAATATATACAGGGATGTGGGTGGCGCCATGGTTTAAACCACTGAGCCTCTTGGGGTTGCCGATCAGAAGGTCGGTGGTTCGAATCCCCACGGTGGGGTGAGCTCCTGCTGCTCTGTCCCAGCTCCTGCCAACCTAGCAGTTCGAAAGCACGGCAGTGCAAGTAGATAAATAGGTACCCCTGCGGCGAGAAGGTAAACAGCGTTTCCTTGCACTCTGGCTTCCGTCACGGTGTCCCATTGCGCCAGAAGCAGTTTAGTCATGCTGGCCACGTGACCCGGAAAGCTGTCTGTGGACAAACACCGGCTCCCTTGGCCTGAAAGCGAGATGAGTGCCGCAACCCCATAGTCTCCTTTGACTGGACTTTACCACCCAGGGTCCTTTACCTTTACCTACGAAATATATATATGGACAGTCTCAATACCTGAAAAACCCGTGGACCAGAGACCTGGACAGCAGGGGGACATTTGGCCCCCTCTTGAATCCTAAGCATTTATTTTAAAGTGTGTAGCTACACACACACACACACACACACACACACACACACACACTTCCAAATGCCCCAGGGGGAAAAAGGGACATCTCGGTGGCAATTTGGGTACTGTGCTCTTGCACTGTCTCTCTCCCCCCCCCCAGCCCCCTGCTTTTTCTGGGCGAAAGCAAGGTGCGTGTCATGTGACTCACATGGGAGCACGTCTTGGAAGATGCATGCCCAGATTTAGCATTGGAAAAAGTCGAAAGGTATGAGCTAGCCAGCAAGAGGTTTAGGGTGATGTTTGAGACAGGTGGCTCCGGCGATTCCTGCTTGTTCTGATCTAATGATGATGCTTCTGCAAATGTTACAAGGAATGGAGAGCGAGTATATTTGGGGCTTTCAACATTTCACAGATAGCACTGATACATTTTAAAAACCCATTTCATCTGTTAATGCCATTACAGAGCAAAGGCACTCTCTACTTGTGCTGTCAGCCTGTAGGGGACAGGCAGAATAGAGTCCTTGCACTTGGATCCCAAGACAGCTGGCATGCCTCCTTTTTACAAACTAGGCACTGAAGTTTCTGAACTGCAGTCCTAAAACATTAATATACTTAGAAGGTAGTGTATATAATACATGGAGTGTTACTCTAACATCCTTTTAAAAATGTTGGCTGTTGATCCCAGGAAAAAGAACCTCTTGTACAGTTAGATGCTACCACTGTTACAAACTTGAATTTCAGATACCAGAGTGCATTTGTGCCTGAACCAGAGTTTTAGGGAAGGTGTGGGAATATTCAGGAATGTGGATGAGGAAATATTATTAAATATATCCTCTCCCAGCTTGTGTTAGCAAGCTCCAAACTTAGCCGAGTAACATTCCTTTTCAATGCACAGCAGAAAATGGTTGCACAGGTTTAATCAAACCTCTAGAATAAAGTATATATTTCCTGGTAATTTTCCCCTTTATCCCTCTTAAAAGAAAAGACACGACACAGTGCTCTTTTAAAAGTATAAAAAGAGTTTACTTACAAACTTCCTGAGATACAGCACAACTCAATTGATAGACTAGTTTAGATAAAAGTAGTATATACATGTGAAGTTCACTTATATGAAATGAGACTCCATTTCCTCTCTCTCTTGGCTGGAAGCCTAGAGAGAGTCTCCTCACTAAGATGTTGCTTGCTCGAAGTATGTGGTCCAAGAGAGGGAAAATGGCTACTGGCCAGTAAATTTATCTGGCACTTTTCCATCTCATTTGCATGTGTGGAGAAACAGGAAACTGACCTGGTCAGGTGTTCCTCCATGTGGTCCTCCATGTGGACACTCTGGAAACTGTTGTGACTTGACTGCACCTGTTTACATCCCACAGAAGGAATGTTCTTTGTCCTGGTGCTGTTTTCTGCCTTGAGATTCGGCTATTCTCAGAAATGTAGGCAAACCCTGAGCCACAATGCAAGAGAGAAAGGAGACAGTTTTGTCAAATTCCTTTGCTTTCAGCAGGACTTTTAGCTGTATTGAGCTCTTGGACTATTTCTGTCACTGTTACAAAAGCAAAATCTTTGAAAGAAGCATGGGTGCTTATTTAAAACTTCCCTGCTCTCCAGCAGACAGCTGCTGATTATATATATTTTAAACCCTCTCTGGTGCTTTAACATGCCCAACATCCAGCTGATGGGGTTATATTTAAAATGCCTCAGTGCCAGCCAGATGATGCACAGATGGTGTTTAAAACACCAAATAGCATTTTAACAAAATAAAAGGAATGTGCTTGTCATATGGCTGATGGGGAGACCTTTAGAAGCCACCACCCCTCTTCTATGCTCAAATACTTATTCCACCACAGGCAATTGTTGTTGTTTAGTCGTGTCCGACTAAACAGGCAATAGTCTCCATTTAAAAAACAAATAAAAGTAATTAATATTTTTGGTATGCGAAGAAGAAGAAGAAGAAGAAGACCTCCATGGTAGAAGATAGTTTTGTTTTCAGGAAGCCTCAAACATCACATTGGTTTTTTCATGTTTGGAGAGCAATAGTCAAACATAGATCCAAATTACAGGTAGGTAGCCGTGTTGGTCTGAGTCGAAGCAAAATAAAAAAATCCTTCAGTAGCACCTTAAAGACCAACTAAGTTTTTATTTTGGTATGAGCTTTCATGTGCATGCACACTCCAATGTAGAAGTATCTGACGAAGTGTGCATGCACACGAAAGCTCATACCAAAATAAAAACTTAGTTGGTCTTTAAGGTGCTACTGAAGGAATTTTTTTATAGATCCAAATTGTCATTGCCATTTTGGAGCCACCATTTTAGATCAGCCCAAGTTCTATTTTTATTCCAATTGAATGGCCTAAAAAAAAAACCCCAAAAACCCAACATTTGCAAAGACCATGTCTTGAATTTACTGAACTCTCTGCCTTTTAATGGTACTGCAGAATAGAGGGAGTGGGAAGGAGTGCTAGGAATGCAAGATGCAAATATTTGTTGTAGGCCGCAGACTTTCACTTGAATTTGATATTGCACACAATGGGGGCAATTCTATGGCAAGCTTAGGCTGCAAAAGATCTCTGGCTCAGCCAGGGGCATTGCTAGCCGCTTTGGCACCCGGGCGTCAAAGCGGAGGCACCCCCCCGGGGACGGGGCGCCACTCTGCAGCGTCGTGAAGTCACGCCATGTAGGCGTGACGCCCCTCACTGGCACGCCCCTCACCTCCGTCCAGGGAAAGCATGCGCCGCAGCAGGAAGGGAGAGCGCTTGTTGGCTGAGCAAGCCCTGCAGTGCCTAGCAAGGTTTTCGCCGGGTGGCTGCCGGGACCGGCTTGCTCCCTCGGCCGACACACACTCTCCCCTCTTGCTCTCCCTGGACGAAGGCGAGGGGCGTCACACCACCCACAAGGGTGACGCCACCTCGTGTGTGCATTTTGGGACGGGTCGTGTGTTTTGGGGGCAGGGCGGGCAGCCGTGATGGCGCCCCTGGGTTTGCGCTGTTCGGGGCAGCCCGGCCCCACTGCCCCTATCTTCCTACGCCCCTGGGCTCAGCTGACTGATTCTCAACTCAGCTGGTGGTAAGTCCCCAACCCTGTTGCTCGTCCCTGCTCAGCTGGGGCTCAGCCACCCAAGATAAAGCTGGTTGAGCCAAGACCAGCGACCCAAAAGGGTCCCTCTGGAGGTGTGATGGGAGCAAAAGGAGAAAGGAGGCACTTAGGCTGGATCCTAATCCCATTTGGATCAATCAAGCGACCTGGTAGGCTTAGGACGCTATTTGAAATTTTGCTTTCAGATAGAGCAACTTTACCCTGGGTAAATTTACACCTGATTGCTTTATACATGCCTCTTGTCCATAGAACTGCTCCCAAGGAAGTGAATTCTGTGATTTTAAAAGCACACATCTAGATTGATAGCTTTTAACCTTACTGAAGAAGTGGGTTCAATGTTGCATTATTATTATTATTATTATTTTATTTTACTTTATTTTAGATTTCTTCCTCTAACATCACAGGGCAGGTTAAAACAATACAAAAACACAATATTAAAAATTCAGTTAAAGCAATTTACAGCCCATATAAAGATTATATGTCTATCTTTCCCCTTTCCTTCTCTCTTCATCTTTCTCCTTTTCCCTTCTTCTTTAGAAGAAGGCAAATATTTATGCCACATGGTGCGACATATCTATGGGATAGAAAGATTCAAATGTGCATGGACACACAAACACACATATTAAAACGGATGGGGAAGAACAACTCACAATACAGGCAACGTGAAATGTTTTGCGGGGGAGCCCTTCAGAAGTGATGGCATGGCACTGATTTCTCTTTCTCAACAAGATGCTAATCTGCTGCTCATTGAATTCATGAAGTCACAGCAGTTATCCCATTTAAAACTGAAACATCTATCAGTGCAAATCACAAACTCCTTTTCTCCCAAAGCAATTTGAATAATGAACCCAACCTTTATGGGCTAATCAAACTAATTCTCTGTACACCTGTGTAGTCCACTCCAATCAGCTTCCTCCTCCTTCCTACAGGTTGACTTGCATGGCCTGCTGTGGGTGTCTTGCTGCCCTTTGGCATATAAGCACGGCAGAATTCAAAGGATAAGCACTAGTTACCATTTACCAGCACAGCGTATGACTTGCCTCCACACATTTCACTGATTAGTCATAAGAATGGAAATTGCCACAAATCACAACTTTGCATATGCACATGTTCTCTAACATTTAGTTACAGCTAATACTGCGGTCTTCATCACCTCCTCAACATGCCTTCCAATGATCCTGAAATTGCCCTGTCAATAATCACCCATTGGGGGGGGGGTGACAGATGAGTTCATAGTCATGATTCAAATACCATTTTTTATAGTCAGGTTGACTCATAATACATGTGTTGTGACAACTCTTATCACAAAAATTATAGATGCCCACCTTCACTGTAACCTTTCTAGCCCTCTGCAGATAAACCTTCTGAAATGAGTGTGTTCAAAAGGAAGGTCAGTCAAGATGGCAAGGAACCATCAATTCTTCATTGCTATAAAGTATGAATTCTGTAGATACCATGCTGTTAATCTGAGCTGACATCTTTTGTGAGATCCATGAATAATTTCTCATACAGGTAAAATGAATGACTTTATATTAATGACTTAAATATATTTTTAAAAAAACCTAATCATTTTTGGTTTGTGCCTCTCTTTTCTTTGGAAAAGTTCTCTTTCAAGTCAATCTGAAATTTTAAATATCTAAGTGCCATTATGTGCATCATTCCAAACTTCAGAGTAAGATGTCTTATAGACATAAAAACAAACAGTAAAACTAATAAGATGAAAAACAAGATAAATCCATACAAAATATCATGTTCTTGTTACAGGTAGGTAGCCGTGTTGGTCTGAGTCGAAGCAAAATAAAAAAAAATTCCTTCAGTAGCACCTTAAAGGCCAACTAAGTTTTTATTTTGTTATGAGCTTTCGTGTGCATGCACACTTCGTCAGATACACTGAAACAGAATCCATCAAACCCTTATGTATATTCAGAGGATGGGGTGATTCCCATCACCCCCACCCCCCACCCTCTGTTTCAGTGTATCTGACGAAGTGTGCATGCACACGAAAGCTCATACCAAAATAAAAACTTAGTTGGTCTTTAAGGTGCTACTGAAGGAATTTTTTTATCATGTTCTTGGTTAGTCACCCAATAGCTGTGACTTCCTTGAATTACTGTACATGGGAAGTATCATATATGTAGCCCCCTTCAATAATTGTAATCTGGTGCTAACAAAACGCATATGAGAGCAGCGGGGGCTCACACACCAGCTGTGGCTTCCGTTGCCCTCCAACTGGGATAGAGACCCTATTGGTGGTGCCACTGCTGGACGCTGCCTGATGGAGCTGACCCCTGACATAACCTTCTCAGTGGCAGTTCTCTGTTTGTGGAATGCTCTACCTGGCGAAGTGCATCTGTTTACCTCAAATTAACTTTAATGAGTGTCAGGTGTGGAGTATCCTCCCCCCCCCCCCCCGGCAGTCTCAGAAGCAAGAAGAACAAACACTTCGTATTTTATGGCTTTCTATTCAGTCACCTGGTTGCAAGACAAAAGATCCATGTCGCCACGCATAGGAGACATTGGCTACTCTGAGGCCCTTCTATTCCGTCTCCCACAACCAGTGCCTTTTTTCCGGGGGGGGGGTACACAGGGGTACTCATACCCCTAAACATTTTTGTGAATCTTTGTACTTTTGTCCATTTACTGTATTTATTTTCCCCAATTTGAACTATAAAATGGTGATTTTCTTGAGTCAAAATGAGAGTACCTCCTAAACATTTTTTTAGGGGGGGGGAGCACTGCCCACAACATACAGTGGTGCCTCGCTTAACGAATGCCCTGCTTAACGAAATTTCCGCTTAACGAAAGGTTTTTTCTAGCAGAGATTGCCTTGCTAGACGAATGCGTTTTACAAAAAAATTGTCTAGCGAATCACGGTTTCCCATAGGAATGCATTGAAATTCAATTAATGCGTTCCTATGGACAAAAAAAATTCAAAAAAATTCAATGCATTCCTATGGGATTCGCTAGATGAATTTTTCATTATAAGAAAAGACCTGTGGAACGAATTAAATTCGTCTAGCGAGGCACCACTGTACTTGGAAACTATGGGAAGTCACATGAGTCACATCCCTCCTCCTCCTCTGTTCTTGAATGCAGAGGGACCAACGAGCCCTTGGACCAAGAGGGTCTCCCATACTCTCCAGGGAGGTTCGTAGTTTGGCAATTCCTCATTCAGCTGTTCACCATCTGTCAGAGACATGGCCGGCAGAGAAGAATCTGCAGAGGGGGACGAAGAGGCAGAGGGAAACAGGAACTTGATCCGTTCACACAACGAAAGTGAGATAAGCCCTTCTCACTCTGGATTGCTGCCTGTAAGTTTTTTGCAGCAGCACAGGGATGAAGGAGCAGGATGCAGCTGGTAGGAAGGGGTTGGATTCAACTCCAGAGGAGGAGGAATTGGCTGCACCTGAGTCTCCAAGAAGTAGGAGGCGGAGCAAGCAATTAGAACATGGGTAGGCAAACTAAGGCCTGGGGGTCAGCAGGTTTTTACATGAGTGGAATGTGTCCTTTTATTTAAAATGCATCTCTGGGTTATTTGTGGGGCCTGCCTGGTGTTTTTACGTGAGTGGAATGTGTCCTTTTATTTAAAATGCATCTCTGGGTTATTTGTGGGGCCTGCCTGGTGTTTTTACATGAGTGGAATGTGTCCTTGTATTTAAAATGCATCTCTGGGTTATTTGTGGGGCATAGGAATTCGTTCTTCTACTACTTTTTCAAAATATAGTCCGGCCCCCCACAAGGTCTGAGGGACAGTGGACCGCCCCCCCCCCCGGCTGAAAAAGTTTGCTGATCCCTGGATTAAAACAAAGGAAGACCAGCAGGAAGTGGGGGGTGGGCTTGGCGTATATCTGGTCTTGGAAGGGGCCGGAAGCCAGTCGAGTCAACTGACTCCAACAGTGAGGAATGAGTTGTGGGAAGCTTGGATTGCTGAAAGCCTGTTGTGGATAAATAAACCTCAACTAGTCGAACTGCCAGCATGCCGTGTCTTGTGTGAGAGAAGTGCTAAACCTGAGACCATCCCTGTCTCCCTCTCCTCCTGAAACTGCTGGAGACTGGGCGGGGGCGGGGGGAGCTTCCCACTCCTCCTCCTCTTCTGAGAGGAGCTGATCAGACTGAGGACCCATTTCCCATTCCTCCTGTTCAGTCCAGTCCCTGGCAATGAGGAAGTTAGAAACATTCCTTTTGATCTAGGCATTTAAATCTACTGTTCCCCAAATCCTTGAAATTAAGTGATTGTTTTGAAAGTTTTTAGTGTGGGGAATGCTCAGGGATGCAGGAGAGGATCTATTGTTTGATTATAGCCTTTCCAACTTGTGTCAACAAGTTCCACAATTTAGCAGAGTAACATTCCCCTTTTAAACTTACAGCGTATACGTTTGCTTAGGCTCGCTGTATTTTTCCCCTTTATTCCCTAATAAAAGATAAGACACGACACAGTCTTCTATAAAAGTATAAAAAGAGTTTACTCACTCACATTATGTTCACAATAGGATCCCAGAAGTCAGACTTAGCTTAGAAAAGTAACATACACCTGAAAACTATCCCATAAGGAGATAGCCCCTTTATCCCATAAGGAGATAGCCCCATAAGGAGATAGCCCCTTTGTCCTCTCTTGGCTGAAAGCCAAGAGAGCATCTTAGGCTAAGCAGATGTTGCTTCTTCAACGAATGTAGTCAGAGAGAGAGAGATGGCGGCCAGTCCTATGTGTTTGTTACCTGCACAGGTGAGGCCACGCCTACCTCTAGTCACATGTAGAGGAAGTCTGCCCAGCTTAGGAAAAACAGGAAGTTCTGACTGGCTGGTCCAGAAATCCCCTTTTATGTCCACTCTAGGAATGTTGTACTTGACTGCTCTTGTGTTTCACATCCCATATTTAGATGTCCGTTAAATGTGTTTAGATGTGGGTGAGATGGAAGTTTAACAACACTAACTCAAGGAAGCTGACTGTGGGTTTTATAAAGCATATTTTCCAGGGTCGTAAAATGCACAGGGATCCTCCAAAAACACAAGAAGGCTCCACACTTCACGTGCTTTCCTTCCATGAGTTGAAGAGCAGAGGGAAAGCCAATGGGGGTGGCTTGTCCCTGTTGCCCCATCACATGTTTACTTAACTGCTAATTATAATGCCCGAAGAGGACTAGAGTTCTGTCCCCTTGCATTAACTACAACTGTAGCCAAAGGATGTGCCTACCTTCTGAATGGAAGTGTCGCTTGAACTTGAACTGAATAAACGGAAACAAAATTTGAATTTTGTCACAGAAATCAGGTCCTCCCTCAAAGAGACCTGGAGACTGACCTCCTGTGTTGTGGGTGAGTAAGATTGGTCAGCCACAATACCTGATGGGTAGGTCCCTCGGTGTTGGATTCAATCTGGCCAATGGGGCACAGTCCAAATGGATTGAGGAACCTATATATGCCCATGCACATGACCTAGAGCTTCCTCCTTCGGTGTGTGCATTCTGAACACCCGCCCACCTCTCCCTACTTTTAGGGCTTGTTGCGCTTGACCTTGCTATGCCGTCGTGTGTCATCTGTCGTTGGAACAGGGGCACGGCAGGAATTTCCCCCACTTGGCTGATTGGCTGGTGCCATTTGGGTTTCGCCTGCTGTGTAGCAAATTGTCACAACTTGTAAGGTTGTGGATAGGCACTGGTTCAGGTGATAGGGATGGGGCAACGCTCTCGCCATCCCTATGTGAAGGGTATTCCGTTAAAGGAATCCAGGGACTCAATGGTTTGGTCAACCCCTGAGGGGGTTGTGCCCATGCCTGAATCCAGGGGGACATCTGGGTAGTGGACATAGCCTGTTCCCGGCTTTCCACCTATCCAGGTGTTCACCCTTGGCTGACCTATGCTGGCGCCGTGGGTCAGCACTACCTGCAAGGGTTGAACCAGAGCCTATGCAACCACTCACTTTCTGTAATCAATAAAGCTGTGGCCTAGATTCTGCCAAAAACCCAACCAAAATTTGAGTCAAGTGTGAATTCATTTAGGGGGGAGTTTTCTGGGTCTGATCACGCAAATATACATTTTCAAAACCTCACATTTGAAATATTCAGGTGCGGAAGTCCGATTTCAAACTTAACATTTCAAAGGGTTTGTCCTTTAGCTCAGTGGTCCTCAACCTTGGGCCTCCAGATGTTTTTGGCCTACAACTCCCATGATCCCTAGCTAGCAGGATCAGTAGTCAGGGATGATGGGAATTGTAGTCTCAAAACATCTGGAGGCCCAAGGTTGAGGACCACTGCTTTAGCTGGCTTGCTGCATATACATATTACAATGAATGTAATTTGTCACGATCCTGGTATGATTTTAAATACCAGATAATTATCGTTCCTTTTCTTTTTCCAAATGCAGTCAAGGCTCAGGAAACCAGAGCAATGGCCAAGTTCCTAAAAGAGCATAAGAAGGGCCAGGGTTTTTCAGACCAAGACCCTTGGAGTGATATCTAACCATGGCACCACACTGGTGCAATGGACGTGCTTGCAAAATGCAATTTCCCCATGTCAACCCCTGCATGCCCCCCAGATATGCTCCAACTTGAATTCTGGAATGAAAAAGTCCCAGAAAATCTATATTGCATGATAGTTCTCATCCCAACATTCATTCTAAGCTTGCAGTAAACCAGTGGTTGCAAACATTTCAATTTCCCGACTTCCTTTCAAATGATTACATTTATTGAAGTCCTCCCCACACCCTGCTTAGGGTGTGATTGCTTCTGTGTGTATTCAAATCTCAAATTTCCAGTCACTACAAAAGCAACTGAGAGCAGGTAACTGATGGTGTGATGAACATCTTCGCAGCCTTTATTGCAGGAGTAGACAAGGTGGCATCACTGTTCAGATTCGCTGGACTACAATGCCAGTCAGCCCCAGGCATCAAAGCTGTTGGTCAGGGATGATGGGAGCTGTAGTCCAATAATATATGGAGGGCACCATTTTGCCTTCTCCAGTTCTACTGAAAGAACAAGGTTACTAGTTAATTAAGCAACCCTTTCAGTATACACCCAAACTAAACTTGCATTCACACAGAAGTATTTTTGTGAGTGAGATCTAATGGTTTTTTTACAAAAATGAAATACCAAACCAGCTCAAAACAGACTCTGAACTGTATTAAATGGCTACTTGATGAATTAATAAAAAAGCATATAAATAAAATAAAGCAAGTAATGACTGCAGTACTAACAATAAAATATCAGCATGCTAATTTGTGGCAGCTCTTGGAAACCTAAAATGGATTCAAATGATTCTGCATAAACTAAATACCTTGCACATTATGACTTTCACCAAATTGGTGTTATCTTAAAATCTCTTGCAATTACAAGAGTCCAATCAATAATGCATTATAAACAGAGCGGCACTGAGCTTCCTTCTGGGGAATTTGCCCAGAGAAATATATGGAGCAATTGGATTTTAGAGTGCCTTGGTATTAGCCTTACCCTTTGAAATCATGATTCTATTTTAAATTAATTGCAGAGGATCGTTTGATCCATCCCATTTCAAATATGCTTTGGTGCAGGAGCCTCTCACATTGCTTGAACTGATCTATTTATAGTCCATTTTGGATAACACATCTTAGATTGCCCTGATAGGTATCTAATTCATCAACACATCATACCATAATTATTTATTAGATTTCCAAAAACCTTCTCCCAATGAAAAAAAATGAGGATCTTCCAATTTCTTTGAGGTGGGCATTATTATAAATTACTGTATTTTTCCATGTATAAGACTAGGTCCCCCCTAAAAATAATGTCAAAATTAGGGGGCGTCTTATACACTGATACATCTCCCCCCGTTTTCTTAAATCTGGGTCCCCAAAAATAGGGGGTGTCTTATACATGGGGGCGTCTTATAGATGGAAAAATACGGTAGTCTGCCTTCAGGTGTCTTTTAAAAATAGGATAGCTGCTTATTTCCTTGACATCTGTTGGAAGGGCGCTGGATCTCAGTGTCTGGGATGAATGATGGGGGTGGAGACGCTCCTTCAGGTATACTGGACCGAGGCCGTTTAGGGCTTTAAAGGTCAACAAAAACAGCATCTTCAACATTCACCTGGAAAATTTCAATGCAGCCAAAGCAATCACGAAGGTGTGCAATTTCTTTTAAACAAGCAAAGAGAACTGCATTTGAAATTAGGAAGCTGCCTTTGTCCATTCTCCAGGGTTTATCCTTTCACATCTGAGAAGTCGTTCACCTCAGTTGATACCTGCTCCTCCCTCCCTCCCTTTTATTTTTGTTAAATTTCAGAGTGCCAGTTATTGAACCTGGGACCTTTCGTATAAAGAACAAGGGTTCTGCTCCTGTCTTACTGCTTCCATTAAGGCTTGCTATCTTTTGATGATATGGTAGGAACCAAGTTGTTAATGCAACTAGGATCAGTCGAAACCATTTTGCTATCTGAGTCACATGATATGGCAGGTAAGTCCTACTTCAAAACTGATGGCAGGGCAGTGTGCTCCCCCATAGGCTAGCTTAAGGTTGTGTATTGGTTATGGGTTAGTGGCAGGGGCGTAGCCAGGATGAAAATCAGGGGGGGCAAGGGGCGGGAAGCAAGGGGCTGGGCCAAGGGGCGGGGGCGGGGCCACATCGGAGCAGCCCGAAATCGGGCTGCTCCGACTCCCTCCTCCCCCTCCGTGATAGGAAGGGACGAGGGGGAGCCAGAATCAGCCCGAAATCGGGCTGCTCCGACTCCCGACTCCCCCTCCACGATCGGAAGGGACGAGGGGGAGCCAGGATCAGCCCGAAATCGGGCTGCTCCGACTCCCTCCTCCCCCTCCACGATAGGAAGGGGCGAGGGGGAGCCAGGATCAGCCCGAAATCGGGCTGCTCCGACTCCCTCCTCCCCCTCCGCGATAGGAAGGGACGAGGGGGAGCCAGGATCAGCCCGAAATCGGGCTGCTCCGACTCCCTCCTCCCCCTCCACGATCGGAAGGGACGAGGGGGAGCCAGGATCAGCCCGAAATCGGGCTGCTCCGACTCCCTCCTCCCCCTCCGCGATAGGAAGGGACGAGGGGGAGCCAGGATCAGCCCGAAATCGGGCTGCTCCGACTCCCTCCTCCCCCTCCGCGATCGGAAGGGACGAGGGGGAGCCAGGATCAGCCCGAAATCGGGCTGCTCCGATCCCCTCCTCCCCCTCTGCAATCGCTGGGGCAGGTGGAGGGAAAGCCCCAGAGCCGCGCAAAGCGGTTGCCTGGCTTTCCCTCCGCCCGCCCCACAGCCAGCCGGCTAGAAGGGACGTCTCCCTTCTCCCTTGCTGGCTGTGGGGCGGAGGGAGGGAAAGCCAGCCAAACGCTTTGCGCGGCTCTGGTGCTTTCCCGCCGCCCGCCCCACAGCCAGCCAGGGAGAAGGGAGACGGCACCGGGCGGGCAGTGGGGCAGGCTGGCCAGTGGCCCTGCTTCTAGGGGGGGGCAATTGCCCCCTCCTGCCCCCCCTGCCTACGCCCATGGTTAGTGGGGGGAAACAGGGGATCCCAAGCTCTTGGGTGACAGATTTCCCTCTCTAGATTTTTTTTGTGTTGGGGTTTAATCAGAGCTGAATGGCTGAGCTTGTTTTTTTCTGCCAGACAGAGGGAAGGAGGGAGATGATGGCCCATCACAAACACCATCTACAAGGCAGAAGACTCTACAATAGACCCCCACCCCGTAACTGAGGTAGAGATTGCCAGGGCAACATGGACATGATGTCACACCGGCGGGGGATGGTCTGTTTACAAAGAAGGTTTATGTTGGCAAGGTGTTCTGGGAACAAGAAGGAGGAAATTGGGAGAATTCTATGTGGCACTGGCTGGAGGAAGCTGCACCAAGAGACCAGGGGCCATGACTGGCTGCTCCTTTGGACCCAAGCTTGCTGAAGTTATGAGAGGGGCAACGAGGGACAGTCTTGGGGTATAATGTTCTGTAGTTTTCAGGCTTTGGGGGACCAGCTTCCTCCCCCTTGGCCGTAAATGAGCAAATCAAACAAAAGGAATTCTTACCCATTAGTTTCTTTTATAAAGAGAGCGAAGGTCAAACACAGCGAAGGACAAAAAGAAGCATCAACCCAGAATGGTGGTGCTCCCAATTAAGGCTTACTCCTCCCCGCTCCATCCCTATTAATCTACGTCACTCCTACGTCTTGTAATCTGAGTTTGTACCCTCTGCACTTCATGTTCTGAGACTTTCTGAGCTCTTCTCGACCCTGGGGAGGGTGGTGGAGGAATGCTGTCCAGTGACTGTGAATCTGTTAACCCTCTCTCTCCCAGTGTTTCTTCTCCTAGCTGATCCCCAGCCAGTATCTCCCAGCTTCTGCCTTCTGAACTCTGCCCCTCTGCAAACCACTGTTCCAAATTTATACTGTCCACCTGCTCCTGGGAAGATGCAGGAGCATGAGCAGGGAGAGCGGGTGGCTCCCACCGTTCCTCGTCAATGCAGCCCTCCTCAGCACAGTCCCTGACAGCAGTCCTTTTATTGAAGTCTCCACGTGTAAATATGTGTGAATAAACGTATTTCTAAGGCACTACAGGCACTGCTGTGCATTGATTTTCTAACTGATATTTTCTAACGGGATGAGCTCGGTAGAGGTTGGGGGTGGCATGTAACAAAATATATGCAGCATATACAATAACACCTTACTACTACTACTACAACTACTACTACTACTACTACTACTACTATTACTATTATTATTCATCCTAAGCGCTTGCCAAAAAAAATCAACAATTTAAAATGCAACATTTAAAAGTATAAAAGCTTACAATACATTTATATAGAAAAAGATAGAGATTCTGAGTTGAGTGATATAGGTGGAATGAACAGATGGAGACAGTCTTATCGGGTGTCTTCCATGACGGCACGTGAGTTACAAATGGAACTCCAATCACTACTGAGCACAAATGTATTCCAAGTGGTTTTCATCTTCCATTCTGTACCTTACAAATGGAAGAGAGAGAAGAACATTCTATCCTTGACAGAGACAAAATAAATATGCTAGAGAAGAGAGTGTAGTTCTGTAGACTACATCAAAGTCTCCTGCATATGGAAGCTTAATAGCACTGGGATTTGAGGAGCCAGATGAGACAATAAATGAGATGCATTTTCTTTCATGGAGAATAACTGAACAATGTGAGTACATTCAATTGCCCTGAAAATAATTCAGGTATTTATTTCTAACATCAGAACATTCCCAAAACCACACTGAAAACAGAGTTTGGTGTGGGTGGGTGTGCTTGAGGTTTAAGGTGTAAAAGTTCTCCATCTTCTTCAAGAATCATTGTCAAAGGGCAATGTTTTTATTTATTTATTATGCAAAGTAAGAATACAAAACACATTATATATATATAACAACAACACAAGAACCTTGTTAATGTAACCCTCCTTTCCCTTAAGCCTCAGTCCCAAGGTAGTCACTTTTTTGGTGTCCTCCACATACCAGGTTCAACCCTTAAAGTAGAACATGGGTTGCGGAAGGGTTAACAAGATATCCCAGGGTTGGAGAGGCGGGTCAGTTTGGATGGCCACATGGTTGATTGGTGGGTTGAGCTGTTGCTGGGGGATTTAGCATGTAGCAAATGATTGATTGACAGCTTCTGCATTTAAATAGGTTGTGCAAGCAGCTTTCCCCCACTTTTGCTGCTTGCATCGAATCTCCCGCCCGCCCTCTTCTTATTTTAGGTGTTCTCACTTGACCTTGCTGTGCCTGTCATGGGGTCACCTGTTTTGGATCAGGGGCCTGGTAGGAATTTTGCCACTTGGCTGATTGGCTTGTGCCAGGTGTTTTTTGCCTACTATGCTGCAATAAGTCACAACTTGTAAGGTTGGCGGTTAGGCATTGGTTCAAATTAATTGGTGGAGGGGTACGGATTTTGGCTGGGCCTGCCCCTCATGGTTGCTGCTGCCTTTAGGGCATAGCTGCCAACTCTCCCGTTTTCCCCGGGAAATCCCCGTTTTTCAAGCTGTTCCTAGCTGAAAAAATGGATTTTTTTTTGTTTTTCCCCGGTTTATTCTGGCACGACGGCCATTTTGGAACTGGGCGGAGCATGCTCAGAAGCGACTTTTGATGCTGCTCTGTCCAGTTCCAAAATGGCTGCAGTGCGACTTCTGGTGCGGCGGCCATTTTGGAACTGGGCAAAGCAGCATCAAAAGTCACTTCTGAGTGTGCTCCGCCCTGTTCCAAAATGGCGGCAGCGCTACTTCCGGTCTGCTATTTCCAGCCTGGTCCCTTATTTCTCTGACAGCAACTTGGCAGGTATGCTTTAGGGCAGCATTTCTCAACCACTGGCTGGTGTGCCGCGGCGTGCGGCGACGAGAAGGGCGATTTGCATTGTCATGTGCCTGGCGGCCGCCAATTTTAAACGCTAACCCGCCGGAAAGCAATATTTGGCAAGTGTTTCTTACAGTCATAATTATAATATAGGGCGGCACAGAGTTAATTTTTTTTAACTTTTTTAATGGTGGTGTGCCTCGTGATTTTTTTCACGGAACAAGTGTGCCGTGGCCCAAAAAAGGTTGAGAAACACTGCTTTAGGGGTATTCCGTTAAAGGAATCCTGGGGCTCTACATGTTTGTCCGTTTATCCCCGTTAGGGGCCAGGACGCACATGAGCCTCGGGGAGCATCAGAGGGATGAGGTCAAGGGCTTGGGCCCCTGCCCTGATCTCTCCCAGCCCTGTACCTCCCAGCCCAAATGTTCACCTATTGGCTCCCCTACTTAGGCTAGTGGGAGTCAGATCTGTCCCAGGCAGGGGACAGATGGCAAGAACCAATGCCTAAGCAACCACTCACATTCAGTTGTATTTAAATAAAGTTGTGGCCAAAATTATTGCCAAAAACCTCAAACTTAAATATCGTGTGATGTGTGAGTTATTGGGGGGATATCTTGGTACCTCGGCATGCAAGTTGCTGAACCCCAACTCCCATCAGCCCAAGCTAATGTGTCCAGTGACTGGGGGTGATGGGAGTTGTAGTTTAACAACCTCTGGAGGGCAAGTTAGAAGGTTAATAATAATAATAATAATAATAATAATAATAATAATAAGGTAAATTACCCCTGGATGGTTAAGTCCAGTCAAAGGCGACCATGGGGTTGCGGAGCTCATCTCGCTTTCAGGCCAAGGGAGCCGGCGTTTGTCCACAGACAGCTTTCTGGGTCATGTGCCCAGCATGACCAAACCGCTTCTGGCGCAACAGGACACTGTGATGAGTGCCAGGAGGCACGGAAAGGCCCTTTACCTTCCCTCCGCAGCGGTACCTATTTATCTACTTGCACTGGCGTGCTTTTGAACTGCTAGGTTGGTAGGAGCTGGGACAGAGCAACAGGAGCTCACCCCGTCGCGGGGATTCAAATTGGCGACCTTCTGATTGGCAAGCCCCAAGGGGCTCAGTTGCTGGCAACCCCTACCTTATCCTAGCCTAGAAACAAGGCCAAGGAGAAAAAAAATGGGAATAAACACTTGGAACAATTTTTCCCAGTTATTAAAGAAAGGTTCAACATCTTACATATAGCACAAAGTGCACTGTGCAAGGGTGGTAGACAAACTTCGAACTTTGAAAGGCAGCTCTAGATGTTGTCATACATCACAGGAATGCAGGAAGCTGTTTTTCAGTGAGTCAGGGCATTGGTCCATGTAACTCTGTATTGTCTACACTGACTGGCAGCAGTTCAGTGGAGTTTCAGACAGGGAGTCTTTCCCAGTCCTACCAGGGAATGAAACCTGGAATCTTCTATATGCAAAGCAAATTATCTACCATGTTCTTCCCATAATTGGTGCTCTTCATTTGCAGGACTCCAGAACCTTGATTCCTTCTTTTTCTTCCCCGGCTCATGCATTTTTCAAATCATAAACTCCTCTTAAAATTTCTAGAACAAATGTTGGTCTTTCCAAAGTTGGATTACATGTTTGGCTTCCACCTGCTGGTCACAATTGGTATTGCAACAGAATATTACAGCTGTATTGTCAGCAATAAGTAAACCCGACATCAATCACTTGCCTGTTTCCCCATCTCTCTGCTCACCTTTACTTCCTCTTCTGCTTTATTGCTGTAGTTACCCTTTGGCACCAGGACGATTGGCAGACCAACTCTGCGCTACAAGGATGTCTGCAAACATCCCACACTGCCATGTGGGAATCCCTTGAAGACAACCACAGTGCCTGGAAACAGGCAGTCAAGTTGTGTATCCATAGCATTACTTTATGTATGATTGCAATGTGGTATGTGTTGATGACAAGATAGAATTGAAAAGCAAATTTAAAAAAATATTTAAAAAGTGGTGCATCCATAGCAGTGACCAGAGAAGAGATCATCGTTGGGAGGTGCACAGAGAGAAGAAACACCATGCTGCATCTGCAACAACACAATCAGGTGGCTTCATCTGCCCCAGCTGCAACAACACATGTCTCTCCCATCAGGAGCACCGGGTTCTACCCAACATTGTTGGCGTCTGGTGCATGCGTGTGATGTCACATGGTAGGAGAAGGCCCAACGGGGCCTGCTGCGAATGTGACAGGGTCAGTTGGGCCTTTCAGAGGGCACGACAAGCCCCACTGGGTCTCCTCCCAGCATATGGGCTGCAGAATATAATATTGAGGGGACCCAGCCCTCTCATTGAAAATTTGTGCGGCTCAGCCCCCACAGCCCTGCAAAGATGGCACCTATGTCTCCCATATTGATGTCTACAGTCACAGCAGGCAGAGTAACCATCCAACAGCTTGACCTCACCCCCAAAGGCACTCCCCCCCATTGTTTCCCGAGACAGACAGATGCCAGCCATCTCTTTGGAGCACTCTTGTAAAGAAGGTCGGAGAATTATGAATAAAACTAAGAAGAGTTTGGATTTGATATCCCGCTTTATCACTACCCAAAGGAGTCTCAAAGCGGATAACATTCTCCTTTTCCTTCTTCCCCCACAACAAACACTCTGTGAGGTGGGTGGGGCTGAGAGACTTCAGGGAAGTGTGACTAGCTCAAGGTCACCCAGCAGCTGCATGTGGAGGAGCGGAGACGTGAACCTGGTTCCCCAGAGTAGGAGTCTACCGCTCTTAACCACTACACCACACTGGCTCTTAACACAAGACAAAAGTGGGGGAGCATCAGCAAAGCCACAAGCTCACCATGAAGAGCCTCGAAAGCTCAGCAGCTGCTACGTACAGGCCTGCCATCAGGGCTTAAAGTAGTTGGCAGTTGCTGGGGGCCCTGAGACTCAGAGGGTCCACCAGTAACTGGGCCAACCGTGCTGTCAATCGCTCTTTCCACTGACTGCTGGGCCCCCTGGATATGTTTTAGTGGTGGGAGGGGCTGCTGCTTTGGAATATGAGCCAAACTTGGCTCCAGTCTACTGTGGCCACCTGCCACGTTCGAGCTCCCAAAATCGCCATGCCTGAGCTAATGTTGTGTCGGCCGGTTGCATTGAGTAATTTAAACGACAGGAAGGCAGTGCAGAGCTCACTGGCTGAAAAGTGCCACCATTTCTCATTACTCAAACCCATCAAAGGGACTGGTGGAGAGAGTGAAATGAATGACTGGATGCAGTTGCACTTCTGCACTGGCAAGCAATAGCATCAAGTGGGAGCCCATTGTCGGCACCATGCTGAAGTCTGGAGCCAGCCCTGACTATAGAAATACCAATAATTAAAATTAATACAGTCCTGAAGCCTGAAGGTTTGAACACCACCCAGGGATGACTGTGAGCAGGATTCCTGCACTGCAGGTGGTTGGACTAGGACGGTGAACCACACTTGTCAAATGATGCTCGTGGAGGGTGATAGCAGAAGAAGGGTGTTCCTTTAGATGCCTGCAAAGAGTGTACTTAATGCACCACCACAAGTCAGGCAAAACGTCACAAGAAACTGAAATAGGTCTGAGCAGCCATTACACCTGGGAGCTCTTATTTTGCCCAGAGCCTATGTTAATGCATATTAGAAATGAGATCATTGTGGGTTTTCAGCTCATCCTGATAAGGGAGCAGGGGGCAGAAGCAGAATTGGATAGACTTAAATTTTGAGTTTGTTCAATACAAATCTACAAATAATTCAGAACCCTCCAGTATAACTGCAGGGTCATTTTTAGCTCCACTGAATAGTGTGATTTCATTATTTAATCCTGAGATTAATGGTAGGTACGGAAACTTCTTAATCTCATACAGAAAAGCCTAAGGAATTTCATACTGCAGGAATCTCCCTGGAGATCGGCATAGCAATCAAAAATAATTTAAACCTTAAGGTATCACCGGCATACACAAATTTAACTCTGATGTATTGGAGCCACTCCATGTGAGAGGCTGAGAGTACCATACACTTATTGCATGATTTTCCATGGGCAGATTCAGATATTGAGCCATATGCATTATATAGTCCATGCTTGGATGTAGGCAGGGCCGGTGCTAGAGTTTTTTGCGCCCTAGGCGAGATCACCTTCTGGCGCCCCCCGCGCGTCATGCCACATGTGTCATGCCCCACGCACAACGCCGCTGACACCCCTGCGTCCCCTCCATAGGCGGGAGGAACAAGAGCCAAAAGGAAAGCTCCTCGGCAGCTGCAGCGAGCGGGCGGCGGACTCAGCCCTTGGATTCGCCCCCTGGCACCACCCAAGTCTCAGCCTGCATCCCCATTTGACCAAGCAGGGTGCAGGCCAGGATCCGGTCTCTAATAGGCACAGCGCAGCTGCAGCATCCCTGTTACGTCCTCAAGGGAAGTGGAGCCGTGGCGAGCTCTCTGTCGGCATGAGGGAGGGGAAGCCAGCCTGGGCAACACACACACACAAAGTGGCGAGCTCTCACTCTGTTGGCATGAGGGAGGGTAAGCCAGCCCAGGCAACACACACACACACACACACACAGTGGCGAGCTCTCTGTCGGCATGAGGGAGGGGAAGCCAGCCCGGGCAACACACACACAGAGAGAGAGAGTGGCGAGTTCTCTGTCGGCATGAGGGAGGGGAAGCCAGCCTGGGCAACACACACACAAAGTGGCGAGCTCTCGTCCCACCAGGAGCAGCTTGGGAGATGGGAGAGAGCCATGAAGGAGATGAGCAAGGAAAAGAGGAGGGTGTCAGGATGACTGTCCCCCCCCCCAGCTTTGCCAGGAGAGCCGACTGACTGCTCGCCTCCGGGAAGGATCGGCCAGCAGCAGCCTCTGGAGGCAGGCAGGCGCCCGAATATCTCCCAGACCGAGGCCAGAGACCCCGCGTCGCCCCGTTGCCCTTACCCGGCAAGTGCCGCCGCTCCTCGCACACTCCACTTCAGGCCGCCCCCGGCGGGAGCAGCCGGCGCATCCTTGGAGCCAGGCATGGGACGCTTCACAGGCAGCGAATGCCAGGCCGCGGCACGGCGGGCCGGGGGAGCCAGCAGCCCACCTCGCTCCTCTCCCGCCGGGGCCGCGGGCTGCCGAGGCGAGGCGACATGGAGGGTGAGCAAGTGAGGGCGAGCGGCAGCAGCAGGGGACACCGTTGGGCAGCTGCTCCCTTTGTGTGCGTCCGACAAACCTCGCCTGCTGCCCCTCGCCCGCCCGTCCGCCGGGGCACAGGAAGGGCGCCAAGAAGACGAGTCGGGTTGTCGCGCCCCAAAAGGCGGCCAAGGGCGCTCCAAGGCTCCGGGCAACACCGGCAGAAGGGGCGGTGGCGGGCTTCTCCGGAGCCCAGGAAGACTCGCCCTGCCTCCGACGGAAGAAGCCATGCTTGAAGAGGCGACTACACCCCCCTAAAAACGCGGGAGGCGGCCCCAGGCAGCACTGGGTGGCGGCGGGCAGGCTGGCCAGCACCCCCTCAATTCTGGCGCCCTAGGCAGCTGCCTAGTTCGCCTAAATGGACGCGCCGGCCCTGGATGTAGGCTCAGAAACTGAAGTAGAGGAGAGTTGGGAAACAGGATCAGGATGATACAGCAGATCCTTTGCTTCGATACCTGTTGTGGTCCCTTTGACAGGTGGACAGGGCCACTGATCTGTCAATCACCCAATATTCACCATTACGTCAGGTGACAGAACCTGTAAGGAAAGAATAGGGAGAGTACTCCCTGCTGAAAGGAGCTTGCAGTCAGTGTTTGCAGTCAAACGCCACTAGGATCTATTGAGAACACAGGGAACTCGGGGACTACAGAGGCTTGCTTCTTTCCCTCCACAATATCCCTGCCCTCGTAAATGCTACCATATCAGGACAATACTCTGAGGAGAGTACTCCTTCCCTCCAAATTCCTAAGAAGTCATTGACTCTGTCAAAGAAGCAGAACATCACATGCATCTCTGCAGATGGTCATTTGCCTTAGGACTGCAGATCATTAACCACTGAATGCAGCATATTCAGTGTACCAATAAAAACCTTAAGTATAAAGACTACAAGTCAATGGGAGGAATTGTGTCACACTAAATTTCTGCAAGCTCTCCAGCTTGCCCAGTGGAATGCCCTCTCCCCTGCCCTGCATGCTGTCCTAGGGATCCTCCTGACCCCCAAAGCTGATTGGGGGGGAGAAGAGGGTAAAACCCTGCTGCAGTATTAGAAGCTGTTGTGTTGCCCCCCCTGATCATAATGACTTAGTTGAATCTGGCCCAATCTACTTAAAAGCAAACTGGTAAGACTCAACTACAGTCGTACCTTGGATCGCGAATGCCTTGGTACTCGGACGTTTTGGTTCTCGAACGCCACAAACCTGGAAGTGAGTGTTCCGGTTTGCAAACATTCTTTGGAACCCAAATGTCCAACGGGGCTTCTGGTTGGCTGCAGGAAGCTTCCTGCAGCCAATCAGAAGCCCTGCTTTGGTTTCCGAACATTTTGGAAGTCGAACGGACTTCCAGAACGGATTCTGTTCAACTTCCAAGGTACAACTGTATTAACTCAATGAAAATACCCCTAATCCTGAACTGACATATGCAGATATAAATTGTTTTTGTATTTCAGCCTTTGCTATGACCTGCCTCGAGGTCTTCTGTAATGGGTGGGATATAATTTTTGAAAAATAAATACATAAAATGAAATAAACAAATGCACAATCCCTCTACAAATAAGACGTGCTTGCAAATCAGACATCCCTGTTTTTGCCTTTCCTCAACAGCATACTTGTGAATGGTGTAGAAAAGGCCACAGATGTGGTGGGGTGGAAATCCCACCCATTTACGTGAATGGAAGAGCTGGCGACAATTTGGAATCTAAACCTATATGTTTGGGCATGAGAAATGCTTTAAAATAATTGTTCTCTTCCCAGTGTCTTGTAGTTTTCAGCATTACACAGGGGTATATTTGATCAACAATGAAAACACACAGGCTGCTGAATACTTTTGTTCTCTTTGGGGGAAGGGGAGGAGGGAAGATAGAGAAAAAGAAAATGTTTTATGAGCCAAGTTCTGCCCTGGTTTTTTTTTTTTAAAAAAAATATTTTTATATGCAATGGAATTGAATAAAATGGAGCATCCAAAGCCAAGAAATGGTAATGAGAGTGCCGACAGACCCTTAATTGCTGTTTTTCAGCACACTGTACACAATCAGCGCCGAAACAGTTTGGAAATGTCTTGTTTAAAATACATTTAGGCCATTCAAAGAAGATATTGATATTCGCTTGAGAGCCAGTAGTGCCTTGAAGGCATCTCTCAGCAAGAGGAACTATTTCTGCTGTGTGACACTCAGTAACAGCAGGTGGGATGAAACACTGAGAAACAGGGAGGAAGGCAGCACATATTAAGTATTTAAGGCTCCATTTGGATGCCTGCTTGGTTGTTATTTCTCATAAGCTGGCACTGGCTGCATAAAGCCATCGTCAGAACCAAGGGCGACTCTTGCGTTACAATCTCCAGAAGGCAAGGGGTCAGCTTTACTCCTCCCCCTGGCCCTCCCCATATCACATTTGATGGGACTGAGTTTTTTTAAAAAAATATCTTTAGGGCAAAAACATGATTCTGCTGCTGCTGTAAAGCCTGGCAAATAGATAGATGATTCTCCAGTTTGATTTCACTGTAGAAAGTCTATGGGCTGTGACAATGGGCTTTCCTGGAGAGCAGCTAATACAGTTGGCAGTAGCACAGGCTGTGTTCGTGGGAGGCATGAATTTGGTCATATAATGTAGTATTTCTACTTCATGTAGGGATTTTTAAGACTTGTGGGACAATATATACCCACCTGTATACATAAAAAGTGTAAGGCTGTCACCGCGCAGTCCCCATTGGAGGATCTGTAGTGCTGCATTGCAACCCTGGGTTTGCATGTAGTCGGGTAAGGAGAGAGGAGCGAAAGAGAAGATGGGTTTTAAAATGGCTCTCTTAAACAACAGCAGAGGTTTGAATAAAGACGGGATGGAGGGACACAGAGGAGCTGTGAGGATATGTGGGGGCTGATGGAGCAGTGAGGGGATAGGGTTTGGGAGGAGTGGGATTTTGGGGGGTGGTGGGTAGGTTGGGTTCATGAGCAATGTTAGCAGGGGCAGAGCACACATAGCATATATGCCATCAAACCGTCCCGAGCATCTCACAGCAGTCTTGGTGTGCATAGTCCAGTTCCCCTCAATATCCTCCCTCCCTCCCTGGAACAAATCCGAGATGGCTTTAAACAGCTCAATCAGAAAGATTGCTTTCCAGTGGGATGGCTCATAACACCAGCGGAAACAGCGATCTGTTCCAGTTGTCCAGTGCAAGATGCAAACACTCAAAACTGGAGCACAACAAGGAGAAGGAGCTGGAATTTTTATAGATCATCCACTCTGGTTCTTGTGATTGTTGTCATTTGACAAATGCTGACTCACAGGATGGCTCACTTTTGAATCAACTTTGAATCACAGTTCAGATGATTCACACAGACTAAGCAGATTGTTTCTGCTTCAGTTTCTTCCCCATTTATTCTGAACACCTGTAGGTATAGGGCGGTATATAAATTTAAATAATAATAATAATAATAATAATAATAATAATAATAATAATAATTCATTTTAGGGAAACAACCTGATTTGCTTCTTTGACTAGCTGCATGCATGGATCTGCCCTTTTTCAATGGATGGGGGCTTAATACCCTTAAAGCAGCCCTGTTTAGGGAAGCTTTTAATCTTTAAGAAATTAGTGTATTTTAATATTTCTGTTGGAAACCGCCCAGAGTGGCTGGGGAAACCCAGTCAGATGGGCGGGGTATAAATAATAAATTATTATTATTATTAAAGGTGCATTTGTCCCCTCTCCTTTTTATTAAGCTATATGAATCTTTGGAGCTAAATCAATATTAGGGATCCTAAGACAAATCAAGGAATCCCTTTTTTTTAAAAAAAAATCATTCTTAGCCCCATCCTTCTTAGGAAGGATTCAGCCAAGTGTGCAAGGAGGAAGAGCTCAGGGGAGGAGCAGGTTTATAAAGTTCCCCTTCAACCCTCTTTCTACTGGCCCTCAAGCCCCAAAATGCCCCCCTCAACCCTTTCCCTGTGGGAGTCAATATTCCAAGCCTTTCTTGAGGAAGGGGAGTGGGGGCAATTGTGCCCCTATTATGAGAGTGGGGGTCATAGTCCCTGAATGTTTTTTAGAAATCTGCTCCACGCTCCCATTTGTGCCACGCTTTCCAGGCACAAGTCCAGGATTTCCAGGTCCTAGCAGTTCCTTCCTTCCTTCCTTCCTTCCTTCCTTCCTTCCTTCCTTCCTTCCTTCCTTCCTCCCCTTTCCCTAGGAAAACCCACATTTTCCTGCTGTATCCAAGCAAACAGCAATCCTTGGAAAACCCGATTGCTGTTTGCTCCCGTACAGCAGTAAAGCATGGGTTTTCCTGGGGAAAGCAGCGGGCCTGGAAAACTGTGCCTAGAAATGTGGCACAAAATAAAGTGTGGGTGAGCCCTTAGTGCTCTCAGGAACATTTTATCATCATATACATATATTAATAGTAACTTCTATATAGCATTCCATGTTATTTGCTATTTGTTACTCCACTTGTGCTTTTCAGTGATTTGATTTGTCTAATGGTAATCTCAGTTGTCCCAGTGTTGGCACTTAGGTAGGCAAAATGGCAAGAAGGAAGTATCAGTAGGGTTGGAGGAAATCCACTTTTGCAAACAAAAAATGCTAGGCTGGAGACACCCCCCTCCACCCCCACAATAAAGTATCTAATGAAGACTGAGAAAAAAACAGCATCTGTTGATGGCTTAGGAGTAAAACTGGGATGGAGGTGGAATGGAGTACCCTAAAAAAGTTTGTTGCTGACTGGCTGGAAAGCCGAACAGGAGCATTCCTTACCTCAACATTTTGCTGCAGTTATCACTTATCAAGAGGAGTTCGAAGATTACATTGAAATGTTTTTTGCCCATACATACACATTGTATATCTCCCCAACCCCCTTTACTCTTGGTACAACGTTTCCTTACCTGATAAGTGGTAGCCACCAAATGCTTTTCTCCCTTGAACAGGATCCCGAAGTTAATCTTTGTGCAGAGCTCTGTCTAAGAGTACTAAAGCATAATTACATTAGGCCAGTCATGCACAGTGATTACAGCTGCCTCACGTCAACCAGGCCCCCATCCCGCCTAATACCCAGTATCTCAAAGTGACCTTTCTAATGACGACCTTTTCTTTTGCATGGCTATTTTAATCACATAAGAGGTAGGCCCCAATGTTTTAAATTCTCCCGGAAGAAATCAGAAGAAGAGTACCAATTCAATCAATGTCCACGAGTCTCTAATAAATAAACTCAACTGTGATTAGCATCTGCTGCGGCTTACTCAGTCATATCTTGCAAGTAATTAAGCAACTCCCTTCCAAGCCATTACTTGATTGCTTGGCACATTTCATCTCAGGCCACGCAGGGCAGTAGTTAAGCATCTGTGTGTCATCCATTATACAGCGTCCAACTTTGTTTGTTTTCTGGAAGGGCCGTGGAAGTGATGAAGCGACTCTTTATAGGGTTTTAAATGGATGGTAGGTATTAGACATAGGAAAGAGAACTCAAGCATCCAAGTTTCAAATGGATGGTCCTTAATTTGGCAACTTCCTGTCCAAGGCAGCAAGCTGAATATGGAGCAATAACTTAGGGTGCTGGGTGGCACCTAGTTGAATGGCAGTAACTTTCCTTCAATTCTTTTTGTCCATCATGATATTTTTCTACTCAGATCCTATCCTCAAGTTGCTAGCCTACCTATGAAGAGACCAATAGAGAGAGAAAAGCAGCTTGTGGTGAAGGGAGATTTTGACCAGGAAAGTGATGGAAAGGGTCAAGCAGCTATTTCTATTGCCACTGCTGTTCCACTCAAACTGGCAGCCTTCCACAACCAGACCTTCGTTTTTCTTAAAAATCAGAAGAACACACACATTTCTTCCATGTAACATCTGCAATTCTTTACTGGCCCTTAGACAGATCCAGCTAAATTAATAAACCCATTTTGAGTTCATTCTTCAGGGCATTCAGTCTCAGGTATTGTGATAAAAAGAGGGTATTTCAGTTGTGTCCCAATGTAAAATTGGGAAAATATATATATTAAGCTGCAGTGGAGAATTAAGCTCTTTTTTATGAATTTCAAGAAAGAAGATTATAAATAATGCCCTTTGACTGTGACCATTCTTTCAGAAATGAGGATCAGGAGGTGGATATTCTGAGAACTTTGTGCCCCGTCCTCCATTTGATAGATACGGATGTTCCAGTATTGAGTGGAAAACATGATTCAATTAAGATGTCTTAAGACATTGCTCATCACGGAAACTGTCTTTTCTCCCTGGTTTTGTACAGAATTAGGCATGAATGGGATTGCACCACCTCCCAAAGATTGCCTTAATTTCTTTAATCAGAATTTAAACTGTATCATTCTCTATGGACCAGCAGCGCAGTTGCAAAGCTGAATTTTAAAACCTGCTGTTCCTGAGTTCCCTGAATGTGGAGATGGATATATAGAATCATAGAATCATAGAATCGTAGAGTTGGAAGAGACCACAAGGGCCATCCAGTCCAACCCCCTGCCGAGCAGGAAACACCATCAAAGCATTCTTGACATATGCCTGTCAAGCCTCTGCTTAAAGACCTCCAAAGAAGGAGACTCCACCACACTCCTTGGTAGCAAATTCCACTGCCGAACAGCTCTTACTGTCAGGAAGTTCTTCCTAATGCTTAGGTGGAATCTTCTTTCTTGTAGTTTGAATCCATTGCTCCGTGTCCGCTTCTCTGGAACAGCAGAAAACAACCTTTCTCCCTCCTCCATATGACATCCTTTTATATATTTGAACATGGCTATCATATCACCCCTTCACCTTCTATTCTCCAGGCTAAACATACCCAGCTCCCTAAGCCGTTCCTCATAAGGCATTGTTTCCAGGCCTTTGACCATTTTCGTTGCCCTCTTCTGGACACGTTCCAGCTTGTCAGTATCCTTCTTGAACTGTGGTGCCCAGAACTGGACACAGTACTCCAGGTGAGGTCTGACCAGAGCAGAATACAGTGGTACTATTACTTCCCTTGATCTAGATGCTATACTCCTATTGATGCAGCCCAGAATTGCATTGGCTTTTTTAGCTGCTGCATCACACTGCTGACTCATGTCAAGTTTGTGGTCTACTAAGACTCCTAGATCCTTTTCACATGTACTGCTCTTAAGCCAGGTGTCACCCATCCTGTATTTGTGCCTTTCATTTTTTTTTTTTTGCCCAAGTGTAGTACTTCACATTTCTCCTTGTTAAAATTCATCTTGTTTGCTTTGGCCCAGTTGTCTAATCTGTTAAGGTCAATATGGAGAAGGTGACTCTGGGAAATTGGATCGAATTATTAATAAGTTGGTTGGGACACTGTTCCTCAGCTACATTGGCATGACTCTTGTTTCCTGCAGTCTGTATGCCTGAGCCTTGCCATGGCTTGGCTGCCTGAGCTGGAATTTGTAATATCATTAGCAAAACTGCAGAAGAACAGCTTTCCTGGGAGTGGAGGGGGGAACCCTGTTTCCAGGCAAACAACTCCTAGGTTCAGTTTGGGCACAGCTTTAGGTTGCAAAAAAACCTTTTCCTGCATCTCTTTTGCCACAATGTAAATCACAATGAGGACGCATCACAGCACCATCATGCAGTGGGGGCCTGTGTCTCACGCCTCTCTGTAACAGAAACATAACCAATGTTATACATTGCTCATTCTTGAACATGTTATGTCCATTTCTTTCCTCTGCAGCATCAAATCTCTAGGTCAGGAGTATCCAACACAGTGCCCACCAGAAACTTTGAAATAAAACTCCCATCATTCCTGACCATTAGTCATGTTGACAGGGACTAATGGGAGTTTTGGTCCTACAACATCCAAAGGACAAGTTGTCTACCCCTGTTCTAGTCAGTGGATCACATCAAGAAATAACGGCACAACACAGAAACTGTGTTTGCCCCTCGTATTTAGGGGTGGGACATGTGAGGGAGGGAGAATGCAGCATCTCCATATAGGGAAGAGTGTCAGGAATAAGGTCCGGCCCTTTATGATGTTGTTGTTGTTGTTGTTGTTGTTGTTGTTGTTGTTGTTGTTGTTGTTGTTGTTATTTAGTCGTTTAGTCGTGTCCGACTCTTCGTGACCCCATGGACCAGAGCATGCCAGGCACTCCTGTCTTCCACTGCCTCCCGCAGTTTGGTCAAACTCATGTTCGTAGCTTCGAGAACACTGTCCAACCATCTCGTCCTCTGTTGTCCCCTTCTCCTAGTGCCCTCCATCTTTCCCAACATCAGGGTCTTTTCCAGGGAGTCTTCTCTTCTCATGAGGTGGCCAAAGTATTGGAGCCTCAGCTTCAGGATCTGTCCTTCCAATGAGCACTCAGGGGTGATAAGGCAGCTTAAACTTCTCCTCCTCTCTTCCCTCAGTGCAGCTGCCCATTCAGCCATTCTTGGGTTGGCAGTGAGGGCTATGGCTGGTCGCTCTTTGCTAGAGATGGGTGATTGGCACAGGTTTGGGTCCAATTAATTAAAACACCTCTGTGACAGAAACAAGAAGCAAAAAACCTGTATTTGTAACAAAAGATATTTATAGATAGTCTTAATTATTAGTTGGTTTAAGATTTATTGCTTGAGAAAACCAGCATCTAAATGATAAAAGCAATTTTTCATATGAATCTGCTTTAATTCAGATAAAACCAGTAAAAATGTGTGAACAATGTTCAAAACTTAAAAGAGAGAGAGATAGACCATAATCCTTATAAAGGATTTGCTACACTGATACATTTCGACAAGCCAGGTATCTAGAGTGTTGCCATAAATATCAATTTAATGGGAGTAATCCATCTTGTAAAAACAATTTCTGGGAGCTTATCAGTCATCCAAGTAATATCTATATGAATCAGGCAAACATTTTGCTATCTGTGCTTATCAGCTGGTGGCATATGCCCAGTATTAGCTCACAGCTAGAGAACAATGGCATAAAACAAGAGACTGAAAATCCAAAATTGTGGAGATGAGATCTTTCAGTCTTCCTGCCATTCCTTCCATTAGTTCAACATGCCATGGATGATCGAGATAAATAGGAAATGCACAGTGAAATTCATTGCTCTGCACCTCTATTTTTTAGAGGGTTCAAATGATTTCATTATTATTATTATTATTATTATTATTATTATTATTATTATTATTATATTTATACCCCCGCCCATCTGGCTGGGTTTCCCCTGCCACTCTGGGCGGCTTCCAACAAATACCAAAATACATTAAAATATAATGATTTTGATTGCCTGACCTAGTTGATCAGAAAGAGGTTCAGATACAATAGGTGGCAAGCTGATTTTGCCTCCTCCTCTTCCCAGTTACTCATCTCTAGATGGGGCTCCTCAAGTGTCTATCCAGTGATGCCATGAACTTAACTGGTGTTCTAACTGGGAAAACTGTATGGAGATCTGCAAGCAATTTCCCTTGTGGCCACCAAACCTCCTGGAACCTCCTAACATCATACTGACTCTGTCAGAGCTGCTTAATCTGTGTGGCTGTGCAAGAGATCAAGCTGGCTGGGTCCTTGCAACAGCAAGACGGATCAAGTTGCATCCTCATGTTGGCATGGGATCTGTTTGCATGAGTCTTTGAGCTGCTGGTTAACATGGCAGGTCACAAAATATTGGTCTTCAGTTGTGGGCTCCTGGGTCAACCTTGTGTGGAAGTCAGTTCCACTGAAATCAGAAGTCCTAGGTGAGTCTTTTAGCTCCTTTCTTCATGAAAACAGGAGCAAGATGTGGAGCTACACTGGTTAGCCTTGCCACTGGTTAGCCTTGCCACATGCTCTATGTCCAATGTCTGCACATACAGTATTTATGTCTTTGGGGCTTTTACTGTCTGAGGACGAATGCTTCCATGGGATGTTCCATGGGACATTCCATGGAATGTCAATTGTTTGGGCTTCCAAATCCCATGGAAGCCTTTATCCATAATGTATAACCATAGGTATTTACATACATTTACCTGGGGGTGGAGAGTGCACATTACTGGGGGGGAACTACTTGAGTTAGCCCCTCTCCTATGTTGATCAAGACAAGATCTATTATGTCCACATAGGGTTACTGATTTGGGAGCGATTCACACTTTGTAGTGGCAGGTGTATCGTCTGCATTTATACCTGCATTTCCTGCTAAAGCAATAATGGGGAACGTGAAGAGCCACCACCCAGATTGTGTTGTTGGACTGCTACTCCCATCAGCTCCCAGGAGCATGGTGAAGGATGATGGGAGCTGTAGTCCAGCAACATTTGAAAGGCCACAGGTTCCCCACCCCAGCTTCAGTAAAGACAGTATCCAGAACAAGGTGTCTCCTGAGAATCTGCTGACCACAAAGAATCACAGGCATAGCTGCCAAGTTATCCCTTTTTTAAAGGGATTTTCCCTTATGCTGAATAGGCTTCCTCACGAGAAAAGGGAAAACTTGGCAGCTATGATCACAGGTCCCCATGTCTCTGTATGAGGGGGTTGAATGGGTTTCCAAACAGCCAGGACATACTGTAGCTGTGGGCTGAGGAGCCATGTTTGGACAATGCCTCTTGACCCATTATAAATGCATGCTTGTGGTACCATAGCTGCCAAGTTTTCCCTTTTCTCGCAAGGAAGCCTATTCAGCATAAGGGAAAATCCCTTTTAAAAAGGGATAACTTGTCAGCTATGTGTGGTACTGCATCCCATCCTTCATCGCAGTGTTTTATACATCCCCTGCAGGAAACTTCAGCGTAAATACAGCAAACAAGTATTTTACTACTATAAAGAGAAAAATGCCCCTTACATGGAAGATAGTTTATTTTGGATTGAGTTTCCAGGCACATAAAAATCCAGCTCAATGGTTATTTGTCAGGCATCTAGGAATAATATATTTGCAATCTTATGCATACCATGTCCAATACGGCAGGCTGCACCTTCCAAAGTTTCTTTACTTTGTATGATTTATTTAGGACCATTAAAACAGTGTACGCCAGATAGGTATCTGAGGCATACATATTGTTAAATGAAAATCTTTTCCACAACGGGAGCATAAAACACAGCTGACAAGCCCTGCTCACTCTGGAGATAGATTCTCTGTCATACTGGAGCATAATATCAGGCATTCTGAATCTGTTTAGTGTTGTCACTTCAGCCTGCAAACCTCCCTTATCACAAATGTATTCTTTGGGGATTATTTATCTACAGATTATGGGCATATTAAGCTACAATATCCCCTTTGGAAGCAAAGGTCATCAGTTACGTTGACAGCAGGAGTTTGTACCTTCCGACGGGTGTGAAAAAGAAGCCGTGAAGTATGGGTGAAATAATTTAGTTCCCTTTCCACATGCTTGGAATTTCAGGATATGGATAAAAAGATGCAGGCAGAGTACACTTTGGAACTTTATCTCTGGGTAAGTCTCAAAACAACAGAATCAAAAACTTCACCATTGCAACGTGTTAGGAAAGCAATAGGAAATTTTCAGAGGTTTTTGGGGGGGGAATGTCGGACACTGCCGGTTTAAAATTAATTTCATTTGTGAGCCTTCCTTTGGGCTTCTTCAGATATTACTGGTTCTCTGACACATAGCCTGGTCTAGATATACAACAGAATGATGGAGTGGTAAACTCCTAAGGCATTAGAGTGGGCTGTATCACTTGAGATTGTAAGGAGGGTACATGATCTTGATGTTCCTGCCTGTAAACATGAACCCTCTCCTTCTCTAAGCAGAAAACTAGCTTATCTAAGAAATATGTTCCAGCCGTCTATCTTCTTGGGAATTTTGTTTGTTTTGATTTTTTTAAGGAGGAACATTCAAAATGTTCCATCCCTACTGCACTGGAAATAACTCCCCAAGAATCACAAAGCACAGTCCTAACCATGACCATATATTTAAAGCACATTCAATGCACATTTAAGCACGTGGTTTCCCCCAAAGACTCACAGGAACTGTAGTTTATTCAGGGTGCTGGGAACTGTAGCTCTGTGGTGATTCCCAGGAGCCTAAGTCTTATCAAATTCAGTGGGGCTTACTCCCAGATAACTGGGGTCATGACTGCTATAGCTTTACCTAGGAAAAACTCCCACTGCATGAAAGAAACATGGTTAGAATTGTTGCTGCAGTCTATTTTACCACCTCAGCAACTTGTCACCTGAATTCTCAATGTGTTGTTCCAGCCACTGATTAACCTGTTGTTGTTGTTGTTGTTGTTGTTGTTGTTGGCAGCATCCATTTGCTTCAGGAGACAACAGAGGAGTGCACCTTTGGGGATGAAATTAAACCATTAAAGATTTACAGCACCTGCTGTGGCTGTAGAGTCCGACACAGGAGAGACATGTTTTGTTGCAGCTGGGACAGATTAAGGTGCATTTTTTCAGAGGTACTCAAGGGTACAAAGTACCGGCACCTCTATTTTTGTTGTTAAAAAGTGTGACACTTACTGTAACAACTTCATGGTGAGTACCGGTACCTATTTTTCTGGGGGGGGGGCCTTGATAACATGTATGCCATGGATTGATCAGGGTGCAAAACAGTTAACAATGAATTATATCACAGATGCCCTTGTAGATAGTTGCTCTTAGTACATTTTTGACCCTTCTGACACCTTCAAAGTTCTCTGTAATTTAAAGGGCTTTGTTTCCATTTTCCTTGCTGTCTGTTGGTTTCAGCATTCTGGTTTGAAGCCAACTGTTGAGAACATAACGATGGCTTTTGTAACTCCCAGAGAAATCTCTGTCAAGAGAGACTCATTTTAATTTTGCTGAGGAAGGGGATTTTTTCCCTGCAGAAATGTCTACAATTACTTCTGAGCGTTCTTGTTTTTATTGGTGGTGAGTTGTTCATACTTTCAAAAGGGCTTCATGTCAGCTTCAAAGCCAACGTTCATTGTCACAACACCTTGAAAGACTTTTCTTGCACTTTTTTCCTTGGGAACCTGGGAAGTTCAGAAGATACAAAAGTTTTTAAGTACTTGCTTTTGGTCTAAGAGATGAAATTTCTATGCTGCTAAAAATGTATCCTTATAATCAGTGCTTTTTTCTTTAAAAAATGTTTAGGGGTACTCTCATTTTCCTACCCATGTTGAAATACTGCCCCTCAATGAGGCCAAACTTAGGTTCACAAAATGTTTAGGGGTATGCATACCCCTGCGTCCCCCCAGAAAAAAAAATCCCTGCTTATAATAATTACTTTATTTCAGGGATGGAGCACCAGCAGCCCTCTAGATGAAGCCTGGGGTGCAACGGGTCAGTTCATCCAGCTGTTAACCAGAAGGTTGGTGGTTTGAGCCCACCCAGGGATTCCTGCATTGCAGGGAGTCCAACTAGATTATGGCTGCCATATCTTGAAGAGCAAAAAAGAGGACAGCCTAAGCCACTGCCAGCCTGAGTTGGAAAAAGAGACTTGTGGGCAAACAGGCACACCCCTTTCCCTGGCTCAGGCTGGCAGCAGCCACAGCATGCAGAGCAGCCTGATGATAACCCCACCCAACCCCCAACATTTCCTTAAAAATGTAAAAATCCACCTGGATGGGCATGTTGGCCCCCCAAAAGAGGAAATGTTTGGGTTTCCCCAGACGTATGGCATCCCTAAAGTAGATGACCCTTGGGCTCTCTTTCAAGTCTATGATTCTGTGTTGGACTGCAGTTCCTATTATCCCTGACTACTGACTATGCAGCCTGGAGTAGAGGAAAATTGGAGTCAAACTATATCTGAAGGACCACTTGTTCCTCATTCCCATTTTATTGGATTTCCGATATCCAGACAACCCTGCCTTTAAACCACGTAACAGCCATGAAGCTCACACTGGGTGACGTTAGGCCAGCCACCATATTCTCACTTCTCTTACAGTGTTTTTGTGAGGATAAAATGGACAGAAGCATCTCTTATGAGTGCCTTGAGGGAAGTGACATTGCTATTTTGGCAGGTTAACACAAACACCAAAGAAAGGGGGAAGGCCTGTCTCCCTACACAAAGCACACTGCTGTCTCACTTCAAGACTGACAGCACAATTCACCATAAGGTTCTGCAAGTCCTGCTGATGGGAATGGGAATGATATTGGGGCTTAATGTCATCCGGGCATGTGCACTGCAACATCCTCATGGATTGTGTTCCAAAGCATTTCCATAAAGGGGCTCCAGCTACTTAAGTGCAATTTGTACCCACTAGAAACCTTGCAAAATCCCTCAGATCAAACCTACCCCATTAAACCGCAATCTTGCTTGGTTCTGCAATGGAATTCACACACTGCTTTTAGGTTAACGGATCATTTTTGTAAAATGAATTTCAGGAATCAATTTCCGACCAAGGTAATATTCTGTACCTACTACCTGCCTCTGAGTTGTGATGTGAACAGAAAATTTGTTCTCTTTTCTCTCGAAAATCTTTCACGTTTTAAACTACAGACAAAGCCTATCCCTTGTATTTTTATTTCAGGATCAGAGTTGGCCCTATTGCACCAAAGCACACAGCTCCGTAACTCATGTCTCCCAATGGTATGACATGCCAGGATATCAGAGCAGGAGGTACGGCAACAAAGGCCGTGGCTCTTGGGTAGCTGATGCAGTTGCAGGAACAACAAAGACCTGCTATGAGATCAGAAGATCTGGACTACCTGGCTTTAGGGACTCTCTTGGCAAGAAGAGCACAAGGAAGACTCTATCTCTCTTTTAAATCAGAACCAGTGAAGGCAGTGAATGTCCTGTGTGAGTGCCTGGAGGCGGTTGGAGGATGGATGGCGGCTAACAGATTGAGGTTGAATCCTGACAAGACAGAAGTACTGTTTTGGGGGGACAGGGGGCGGGCGGGTGTGGGGGACTCCCTGGTCCTGAATGGGATAACTGTGCCCTTGAAGGACCAGGTGCACAGCCTGGGAGTCATTTTGGAGTCACAGCTGTCCATGGAGGCACAGGTTAATTCTGTGTCCAGGGCGGCTGTCTACCAGCTCCATCTGGTAAGCAGGCTGAGACCCTACCTGCCCGCGGACTGTCTCACCAGAATGGTGCATGCTCTAGTTATCTCCCGCTTGGACTACTGCAATGCGCTCTACGTGGAGCTACCTTTGAAGGTGACCCGGAAACTGCAATTAATCCAGAATGCGGCAGCTAGACTGGTGACTGGGAGCGGCCGCCGAGACCACATAACACCGGTCCTAAGAGACGTACATTGGCTCCCAGTATGTTTCCGAGCACAATTCAAAGTGTTGGTGCTGACCTTTAAAGCCCTAAACGGCCTCGGTCCTGTATACCTGAAGGAGCGTCTCCACCCCCATCGTTTAGCCCGGACACTGAGATCCAGCGCCGAGGGCCTTCTGGCGGTTCCCTCACTGCAAGAAGCAAAGCTACAGGGAACCAGGCAGAGGGCCTTCTCGGTAGTGGCGCCCGCCCTGTGGAACGCCCTTCCATCAGAGGTCAAGGAGATAAACAGCTACCTGACATTTAGAAACCACCTAAAGGCAACCCTGTTTAGGGAAGTTTTTAATCTGTGGTATTTTAATGTATTTTGGTACTTGTTGGAAGCCGCCCAGAGTGGCGGGGGAAACCCAGCCAGATGGGTGGGGTATAAATAAAATAATAATAATAATAATAATAATAATAATAATAATAATAATAATAGGCCATCCCTTTAACATCACAAAAAGAAAGACATGGAGTGTTCAAATCATTCACTCAAAAAGGTTGTTGAAACATTTTATGTGAACAGCTGGTCAGATGCAACAGTTGTGGGTGATCTTACAACAAAGCACCCTTTGTCTTATCAGTACACATTCTGGGAGTCATGAGATGCTTCTGAGATCATGTATCGTTGGTACCTGACAGAGTAAAATTGCAAAAATGTATAGAACCAGCTCAAATCTGTGCTGGAAATGTAAAAGGAAAGAAGGTACCTTTTATCATATGTAGTGGTCCTGTGGGGTGGTAAAAACTTTCTGGGAAATGATATATAATGAATTAAAGAAAATGTTTAAACCAGGGGCTTTTCTGTTAGGTATGATAGGTGAGCAACTACCAAAGGAAAATAAAAGACTGTTTATGTATTCAATGACGGCAGAAAGAATGCTTCTAGCGCAGAGATGGAAAGAAGGAGAAAGAAGTACCAACCAGAGAAGAGTGGCAGACCAAGCTGATGGAATATGCAGAAATGGCAAGATTGACAGGAAAGATCAGAAACCAGGAAGACCAAGTATTCTTAAAAGACTGGGATAACTTTGTAATATATTTAAAAGACAGCTGAAATCTTTGGCAGGGACACAATGACACTTGTAAAGTGAAATGAACTTTGGTTAATATGATTATATAATAGATAGATAATGGTAAAAGATGCAGGAAAAAAGATTAAATTTTTCGAAATGAAACTCATGGAGGGAAGGAAGGCGGTCTGAAGGTTCAAAAGAATCTTCTTTATTTTGATGTTTTGGAATGGTTGTGGCAATTGTATAACTTTATGTAAGATCAATAAAAATTATTTTTTAAAAAATGAGATGTATCTAAGATCAGCATAGCAAGCAGAAGGAGAGGGGGGTGGGTAGTGTGAGAGATTTCAAGTGTTTGAACCTTCAAAGCCTCTACCGGTAATACAAGAAGAATGCCAGCTCATTGCTACATGATTAAAGATAATAGATTGGGTAATGTGAACTGAAACAGAAGAAGCAGAATATAGTTTTGAAATGGCCACAACCTTCTTTGGCACCATAGTGATCCTGGAACATAGGAAGGTGCCTTATTCTGAGCCAGACCAGTAGTCCATCTAGCTCAATATTGTTTCCACAGACTGGCGGTGGCTTTCCAAGGTTTCAGAATGGGGTCTCTGCCAGTCCAACTTGGAGATTCTGGGGAGTGAACCTGGGACCTTCTGCATACAAAGTAGATGCTCTTCCACTGAGCTACAGCACTTCTCCAAAGGTCCATCAAAACCGATGTGTCTTGCTGTCCAACAGACGTGCATAAGACTGTATATTCTTGATATTGTGCCTTGTGACTCTCGCAAGCCACTGTCAGAACACAGATCACATCTGTGCCATATATGTACAGCACTATTATACCATTTTAAGGGTCACTGCTTCCCTCAAAGAATCCTGGGAGCTGTGAAGGTGCCAAGAGTGGTTAGAGAAGATCCCTATTCTTCGCACTGAGCTACAGCTTCCAGAGTAGTTTATCAATCAATCCTTCTTCCCAAGGAATTCTGAGCATGCAGAGACTTCCCCTCTCAGACATCCATGGGTGTGAAAGGGGCAAGTAATTAGGAAAGAGCCCTGCTCCTTCTTCAAGGCATGGAACCCCACCTTTCATGAGTAGCACATGCCCCATTTACCTCCTGGGCGATGCAGAATAACACCTGGTTGAGTCAAAGTAGGATGATTCTGATATTCTTGACAGGTTTCCTCTGAGATAATGGTGATACCTGCTTCTGAATACCGGTTAAAAATTAAGATTCCCCCCCACTGAACATTTCCGGGTTTATTCCCCCATATAGCCTAAGAAAAAAAATTGTTTATTTTACTCACTCTTACACCATCATTATAGAACACACAATGCAACACTGGGGTCCCCTGTCTGGTCAAAGACCTCTAATGTTTTGGATCTTTCCACTTCTTGTGTATGGACTGAAAGATGCTCCTTACTGCAATGTGTTTTCGAAATGGCTG